>NW_015151181.1:245489-261956 GCF_000732505.1 Cyprinodon variegatus
TGTCGCAGCTAATATACGCAACGATTGAAATAAGAATCATGTACTTTACCATTGAGTTCCGTCCCAATGTTCACAACCAAACTTGCTTGCAAACCTTTCGCGGCAACAACCCCGCCCCCTTGATGAACGACCAATCACATTCACTTTATTCACTCATGTTAAGTTGGGCATAACTTGGGAGAATTCGGAAAAGCAACGGTTGGAACAGCCCCTTCCCAACGACTTTAATTGGAAGCAGAAAACTTATTTGGTAATCAAAACATCTTAAGAATTCATAATTGCTGGAGAATATTTAAGTTTTCCTTTATTATTTGGACCATTGCTGACAACAAATGACAATCACCTTCAATTGTTTTCAGCTTTGGATACCTTTTTTTTTTTTTTTTTTCTTTTTTTTAATGTGTGATAATCACCTTTAGATTTTATGTTGCTGCTAATGAAAGCTATTTATAACTTGATTTCTTCTGGTGTTTCAGGGGGAAGTGATTAAAACCAGAGGAGGAGGCCAAGCTGTTCAGTTCACAGACATTGAGACACTTAAACAGGAGCTTACCACCACTACAGTCCCAAGGTAATGAACACTTTAAAAATCCTACTTTAGCATCATTCAAAGTCCATGATGCATATATTTGAGATGCTGCTTGGTACTACAGTCTCAGGATTTCAAAGTGGTACTCGGTTATTTTTCACAGACGGGTGTATTAGGAGTTACTGTGCAGTCTGGAAAAGTATGAATTTGCACTTGATTATTTTTAAACATCCTTATTGGAAGGGAAAGGAAACTGCATGGGAAAAAATGTTTGAGTTTCTGGATTTCAGCCTAAAAGATGCTATCTGACATGCATATTTTGATTGGAGAAGTAACTTGCATCGTTGTATCATATTTACATCTGATTTTAAAATAATGAAAACTGAAATTTAATTTGAACAGTAAAACCCCTTTCTGAATAAAGAAATGTTTATTTTTTAGAAGGAAAAAATTTTGCTCCTTTTTGACATGTGTTTTTTTGTAAATTTAGTTATTTCTCCCAAACATCATAAAGTTATCGAGCATTTACAAACCAACCTTTTATTGAAGGCTTAGTGTCCTGATTTGACTAATCTAAGTTTATAGATTTTGAAGTGAATCAGCTCTCTTTATCACATACATCACCAAATTTTCATGATTCAACCTAAATTGGTTGATCTACATTTTCTGTGGAGAGACAAAATGTATTTGTTTATTTTTAAATACCATTTGAATGTTTCTAAATGAAGCATGGTGTTTTTTTTCTGTCACGATAAAAGCTGTTTTGGTGGAAATGCTAACTGAGCAAATGTCTGTTTTTTTTTTTTTTCCTCTGAAGTCGAAAAAGGAAATCTTCAGAAGGCGCCTCAGCAAGCGGAGATCAAACAGATGGTGCTTGGACTGATGTGGAAACACGGGTAAATAAAGACTCTTAAATATGTCTTAGTTAATGAATTTATGTCAACTACTCTCTTTAGTGAGAACTTCTTTAACAGTGTTCAGATGCAGCTTAGGGGAAAAGATGAAGCATAATTTGAGGCTGGACTTTATCCAGAGTGTTTTATCATTACGGAAAAAAAATTCTTCTCTGTAAGAAATTTAAATGAAAGAATTGTTAAATTCCTGTTTCTTTTCTTTCTTTTCCAGTGCTCTGTTGCTTTGGAGATGAAGGCAGGATCAAACATGGGCCCTGGATATGAGCATCATGGGATCACAAAGTAAGCTGCCAGCATCCAAGATAAGGAAACGGATGGTTTTTGTTCACAGTGCTGGACATTTTCTAATTCACTCTTTTCTGTTGCAGGCGGAGAAGACCCTAAAAGCTGCTGGTGGCTTCAACAGTTACAGTTACTCCCCTCTCCTGGCTGCTGTGCAATATTCTAAACTTGTGTTTTATTAATGGCTCTTGTCCTCATATTTATGCTTTTTTTCCATGCTTTTTATACATGAAAAGGATTAATAGACATAGGTCACCAAAGTGTTTGTAAAAGATGCTTTATTTTGGTCAGTTATGGTAAAGGTTGACTCTGTCCAAAGTGATATTCGTTTACTTCCCACTATTTGTATGAATATTTACTTGTATTAAGCTTCCAGTAGAGGTTTAATGACATTGAGTCACTGTTGATCTACTTGGGAATAAAAATTCCTTTTGAAGCATGTGTGATGTCTGAAATTTATACAAAATGGTAAGATGTGGGTAGTGAATTAGAATTGCAGTGGAAAGTTCATATATGTAGTTTTTTAAAACAAGAATTTCACAGGAGATCCAAAAAAAAAAAGTGGACTGCAGTTGAAGCCATAACTTTAAGATCATCCTTGAAACAGGAGTCCCTGTGTCATTCACAATACATCGGAAGAATCTCGTGGGCAAAAAAACAAACCCTGGGTTTGCTCAATGGATACTTTACATCTGGACAACAGTGTCCAATATCGGGCCTAAAGGGCTGAGTGTCTGATACATTTTAGATCTTTGCCCTTTTCTGCAAACAATCAAATTATGGACCATTTTCAGGCTCCCCCACATCTTTAGATACTCTCCTGGTACACCACATCAACTGGTGTACCAGGAGAGTATCTAAAACTGAGATGGAGTTGGAAACACATTTTATTTGAACAACGTCTCATAATCAACAGCTAAAAGAAGTTTTAAAGCAATCCTGCTGACGAGCTTTATTAAAATGCTTATTTTCCCCACTTCCAAATAAAGGGACAAAGACCTAGTTCAGTGAGCATGGTGTTCCTGTGCTTGACTGGCCACCAATCTATTGAGCAATTTGAAGAAGATGAGAGACACGACACAATGAACTGCATGCCGCTATTGAGGCATTCTGGGGTTTCTGTCCATGTAAACAGAATAGCAGGCTCATTGCCTCGATGCCATGCTGCAACAGTGAGTAATTAATGCAACGGAAGCCCAAATAAAGTATTGATTAGATGTAGTATACAGTTTCTAGACATGTTTTTTACTTGACCAGCAATCTGTTGAGAATCCTGTTTAAATTTGAATAATTTAATCCTCAAAAGTAGCAGAAAAATGCTTGTAAGATACAACTCTATTAAAGTAATCTATATGATTGTTTTACTTTTTCTGTTTAAATTTAATTACTGAATTTTTTATGTAGGTTTTCAAATTTACAGAGATACGCATGCAAAATTCAGGATATTAAACATTGAATATAACCGCTACCACTAGATGGCGCCACAGGACAGCATGGAGGCACTGTAATCCATCATATGTTCATATAATAAATCTGGGAAGAATACAAAATTCAACATGAGTGATATGTTCTTTTTAAATCTTTAAAAAAGTCATTTATCAGTTGGATTTTACTGACTATTTAAAATGCTGCTGACAGTGGAGCAGCATTTTCTTTTTATTTGCACTATAATGAATAGTTGCTTAGTATCTCATTGACAAAATGTGAACAGCATACAATAAGTTGTTAGCTTCTTGCATTAATCTGTAGAAAATAAAATAGTTATATGTTTGAGAATCTTTAATTCATTAGGTGATGCACTCATTCTTTTGATATTGGGATATTTTCATTCTTATAAAATATCTCAAGAAATAAAGCAAGGAATTTCTGCAGTTTGCAGAGGAAAAACATTTTCTATGAAGAAATTGAAAGCATTACCTCTCCAGCATTCAGTTTAGCCATGCTTTATCAGCTGAGCCATCACAGGTGTTTTGCTCAGCTTGTGCCAATGGGTAGACTCATCCAGGCTTTGAGTAGATGGTTGAAAACTCATCAACTACCAGTCTGGCTGAGTTTCAATTGGAAAGCACTGGAGAGTGACTAACATGGAGGCTCTCGGAGAGGGTCAAGAGCCCAGAGCAACCAGTGGCCATTAAATTCACCTCTATGAGATATTGAGTGCTTTGCTCTTTGACCAGGCTCTGTTTGATGTGGTGCACCACGTTATACAAAGCTCCTCACCACAGGGCCCTCCACAGCAGAGTGGTGTGAGCTTTATAAAGATGCTGTTATGAAACTCCTGATGAGCCTCTGATCAGCGCTTATAAAAGAGACACTTGATGGGAACTGCATTAAAAGGCTTGAAACATAAAAAAAAAAAAAACATCTTAAAGAACACTACTCATCCTCTCGTACGCTCAGAATACATCATTCTGCGCTTTAGATCTTAGTATGTTTATGAAATATGCTTTTTGCGGTTGTTACTAAACTTGCTGGAGGGAAATTCAGCTCTTCCACTCGAGCACACAGTCAATTAGACAGCCTCAGATTTTTTAAAGAGCGGGCCTAATTGCACTATTTTATTGACTCTTTGCTTGAATGACTCTGATGAAGAGGTTTTAAGCAGTCTTTGGCACAGTTGGGAAAAAAATCATTTTTGCATCAATCTATAATGCAAATGAGGGCTCTTAATAATTCAGTGTTTCAAATTTGACTTGTCCAATCTTTGGCCTTTCATATTTAGATTTATCTCAATTGCAGGGGAAATCAAATATACATGTATAATCCTGATATGCACACTTGCTTCGTCTTTTTAACAGCCTAAACAAACAAACAGTTTAAGGCTGATATATTGGTGCACAGTAAACAGTTGGGTCTTCTGCAGAGGTGTGAAGTAACGAAGTACAAATACTTTGTTACTGTACTTAAGTACACTTTTTAGGTATCTATACTTTACTCCATTACTTATTTTTCTTCCTACTTTTGACTTCCACTCATTGTATTTTCAAACAAGTACCTGTACTTTCTATTCCTTACATTTTTAAAACAAACATTACTCATTACACTTGGCTTTGGTTTAATGTTTATAAATATTTATTTCACATCATGTGCGCCATCCAGTGCAGATCATTGGCTCCATCCACATCTAGTGAAAACTACTGTCATTGGATGAGTCATATAACGCAAACACTCATTGGTTAGCTATTCGTCAAATTTTTGCTGACGCAAAAGGAAATCATCAGAAGCAAGCAGGTGTTCTTCAAACTGCAAACGTGAATTGTCTATGCCATGCTACAATGTTGGATTCAGAAAAAGATGTCAAAATGTCTGAAAGGTCGGACACAGGCCAGAGCGTATCTGGAGATGGAGACGGAGACCAACAAGACCTCCATCATCCTTGGCCCTATCTCAAAGAATTTTTTAGAAATAGTCAGAAAATTGAGCTTTCAATCCAAATAGTGGCATCTGGCTGTTATGTCTTAAGGTTACTTTATACTTTTATACTTTAAGTAGTTTTTGGAGCTCATACTGTTTCACTTTTACTTGAGCAAAGAGGTCAAGTTGATACTTCAACTTTTACCAGAGTGTTTTTAAACTGCAGTATCCATACTTATTCTTAAGTAACAAATGTGTGTACTTTTGACACCACTGGTCTTCTGAATCATGAAAGGCAGAGCAAAGAACAAGTGTGTGTAACTTTGACATGAACCATACATCTGTTATTCAGATTATAAATAATGCATGGTGTGTTTTACATGCAATTTAAATATAGAAATTCTGCATGTTTTTCTCCAGCTTTTAGAGCACACAAAAATATATTAGAGCTTATAAAGCTTATAAGCTTATACATTTGAATTGTCTAACTATTGACGATTCAGTTCAAATGTTTTACACCAACCACCATCAGCAACAGCTATTCTTTTATGTATTTAGGTTGTCCGCAATCTTTAGAGTGAATTTATTTAAAGCTCTACAGGTCTTTTTTTGGGGGGTTCATTAAACTTTTTATAGAAATGTGGTCTCTTTTTTTACTCTCAACTTTTGGTTCTTATACCTTACCATAATAACACACTGTTGTTGCTGTTGCTGTTGTGCACTAATGTAGTTATGGGTTAATAAGAAATATGGAAGAACAGAAGTTATATCATGCATATCTGAAAGTCTGTCTTTAAAAACATACAAAGTCTCCTCTGTGTTTCCACTTTCCAGATGGGAGAATTTCTTTATAAAACCTCTGTGTGATTCAGCTTACAATTCATTAAATGCTATTTTGCTTTCCATCTATCTTTGTTTGATTTTTTCAAAGATTTGACCAAAGGGATGAGATACATTTATTTAGCAACATTTTTGTGACTGAATGATTGATCCATTGATCAAAGTTAGGAGGGATGGAAATAAAAGTAGGAAAAAGAAAATGAGAGTGAAGTACCAGACAAAAAAAAAAAATTATAGTAAACATCCCAGGAGAAAAGATTTCAGAAATCCTTTAATATTTATCCAGCTCCTTTTAAAATATGTAGAGATACTCTTTTAGTTTGACATCAAATGAAAAGGTAATAGATTATTTTCAGAGATGGGAAGTAACGAAGTACAAATACTTCGTTACTGTACTCAAGTAGATTTTTCTGATATTTTTACTTTACTTTACTACTTATTTTTATGGCGACTTTTTACTTCTACTCCTTACATTTTTACACAAATATCTGTACTTTCTACTCCTTACATTTAAAAAAATTGGCTCGTTACTTTAGTTTTGAGTCATTTCAATGGAGTTACCGTTATTATTTTTCACGTCATCAATACCAAATTCAATCTAATTGGATGGGAATCTACGTTGCATTTGACGCACCACTACAAGATGAATCGACAGATTTGGTGGTATTCATTCGCGGCAAATCATTGCAGCTTGGTGGCGGTGGCGTTAGCATAGTAGTATGGACGACGAGATGATTGAAAATGAACACAACGGAGATCTAGTCCTATTGGCAGACATCCATTTAAAATGTAGGCAACGGCATGAAAAAAGTGGTTTCTACTTTTACTTTTATACTTTAAGTAAATTTACAAGCCTGTACTTTGTTACTTTTACTTGAGAAAAGAAGTTTAATCAGTACTTCCACTTTTACTAGAGTATTTTTTAACACAAGTATCTGTACTTTTACTCAAGTACGGAAAGTGAGTACTTTTGCCATCTCTGATTATTTTGTATTCATCTACATCTAAAAGGTCCTGTCTTCGCTCATCAATGGAGAAGAGGAAAACTTACATAAGTGTGGCACACAGTATTTAGCCATTCTAAGGCTGATGCATTTAAATGTAAACTGCTGCAACCAATTACCATCACTTTCCAGTAAATAGATGCCACCTGTGTCTATTTTCTTCTCAGGATAAATCAAGCCATTCTCTGATGTTATGTTAAAGAACATTAATAACAAATCGCATGGCAAATACAAGAACAAAGCAAGCAAGTCAAAGAAAAAGTTTAGAAATAAATGAAAGTAGGGATTTAGCATTTTCCAAGCATCTCACAGAGCACTGTTTAAATCATCATTTGACAATTGAAAGTTTATGGAACTTCTCCAAACCTACCAGATATGGGTGTGCACCTAAACTGACAGATTTGACAGGAAGTTAATTAATCAGCGAAGCAGCCAATTAATGGTTACCTCTGGAGGATCTGTTGAGATCCAAAGCTCAGGTGGGAGTCTCTGTTCGAAGGACTTTTACTGTTTTATTGTGCACATCACAAACCTGGCCTTTATGGGAGAGAGGCATTAAAAAAGGAAAACCACAATTGTAAAAAAGCAATAAACAGTGCCCCTTTCTGTTTGCCACATGCAATGCATCAGACACAGTAAACATTTAGAATCCGACCACCTGAGACTGAAATTGAACTTTGATGCTTGAATGCAAAATACTGTGTCTGGCGGAAAATTAGGCCTGACTGAAAACACTGTTCTCACGATGAAACACGGTGGCTATATCAAGCTATGGTTATTCTCTCTACTAGCAGCTACGCTAGTAAGAGTAGTTAGAGAAGATGAATTATGCTTAAGAGAGAACAAACCTTAAAGAAAATATATAGGAGGCTAAAAAAATGCTTAAGAATAGAGCAGATGCCCACTTTACAGCAGGACAACAGCCCTAAAGATTCAGACAGGGCAATACTGCAATGGTTACTGTCAAAGCATATTTGTATGCGATGACTCAAGGTCAAAACCTATAATGTTAGTCAGAATTTGTCTCAGGAATTAGATAAATTATTATTTTTTTTTATATAATCTAAAGAAGTTTTATCTATTCCATTAGGGAATAAAAAGCAAACACTTCAGTCTCTAGATGTGCAACGCTGATGGAGAGCAGCCTCAAAAGGTTTTTGGCTGAAATTAAATATGGTGTGTATTTTTCCACCACCTTCAGTATAATGCATCACTTTGTGTAAATAAATCCCATCTTAAAACGCTGCAGTTTATGGCTGTAGCATATCAAAACACGAGAAAGATTAATGGTAATAATACTTTGGCAAGGCACATTCACCCTTTGATCTATAGCTAATTTAAAAGGTTTTGATCAAAGCTGTTTTACAGCAAATGTTTACTGATTTGTGTTGTTAAATTTGGACTAATCAGCAGGTATGTGGCCTTTTTTTTCAGCTTACATGATTAGAGCACTGTTCAGCCAGGCAGTTAATGTGGGCTTAGGTTTAAAAAGCTGTGACAGAGCGTAGCTCTATCCAGCTGTGCACCATACTTGGGCTTTAACAGGCATCTGAGGTATGGTGGTTTCCATCCGCCTCCAAATCTGCGTCGCATCAGCTGAATAATTGCAGATTTGAAGGGCAAGTTGAAACGAGTGACTCAATCACAGACGCAGCTGTCCTTTAAACCGCAACGTATTACACGGCTTTCTGCACTCTTTCAGTGGCAAAGCATAACAGTCCCTGACAATTAAAGTCAGTTAGTGGGAAGTGTCCGTAAATACTGCATGAGAGCATAGCTTTTGGAAAACCAAAGCTCTGATCAGTGTCTACACTACATCTTCATGTCACGACTGTGGCTGGCAGCCAGCTGAATGTTTTTGGCCAGAAAACTACATGTACAAAGATCTGTGCTGACAGCCAGTGAGATGTCATCTGGCCCATTGCTCAGCCATTCAAGGCTCACAAGGCTTCACTACTTTTTCATCTTACATTCCTTTTCCTTAAGGAGAAAGTTTTGGCCAAAATGAGATGGGATTATGTGGAGCTGCTGCCAGCCATTAGTATCCAACATGATGTAGATAGTGCTGAAGGGGATCTCACTTTAAACATTACACAGCCTTTGATCATAGAATTCAACTATCAGCAAATCAGACACGACTCTGTTCTAAGGTGGATTTCTACTACCTAACATGGATAATGGACACTTGGAAGTTTGGAGTGGCTTCTCAAAACTTGCTGCACGTTTCCAGGAAAAAAAAAGTCACGTAATCTATTGGCTCCATGGGAATTGTTGCAGTTTCATTTTTTCCATCTGCTTTCGACAAAACCTTTAGTAATACTCAAATGCAATAAAATATTTTTTTGCTTGGAGGTCAACATTCTTTGTCAAATGTTAAATAGGCACAGAAGAGTTTCCTCTGAGCTTGATTCTGGGTAGAAGGATAGAAGAACTTTCTTCTAAGCAAAACTTCAGGCAAATTGCATAAAATAACCACATTGCCACCTTTTCCTTCAAAAATGTGTCCTTTAAATAAAGTAAAGTACAAATGTATTTGGAATCATCGTATGCCCATCTAGCCACAGGACTTAGAACATGGCTACTTCATTGAGTCCTAATGCTACTCAGGCATCAAGAAATGGAATGGGCACTGTTCCAGATACATCAGTGAAGACAGACCAGATTTTAATGAGGCCCTGGCTAATAAATCTACGCACATGTTTAACTAAATTTATGGTTCTACATAACATATCCATCAAATGTCTTGTTGAGCATATGTCAGTAAACAGGAGGGAGCTGAGCACTCAGCCCTGGCATGAGCCAGTGCTGAGGGTGATGGAGGAGGAGACAGTGTTGTGGATCCTGACAGTCTGAGTTCTGTTGGTCAGAAAGTCCAGGATTCATTTCCCCATTGTGGGATTATAGTTTGGTTGTCATCAGGCCTGTCCTGTAGCACAGCAGGTACATATATGGGTCACAGAATGAGTGTCTTAGTTGCCCTTGGTGGTTGATACGCAGGATGGAGATACATAAGCTCCTGGTGAGATGTAAACGAACGATGGTGATTTTTTTGGCAGATAGTACAACTGACATATGATCGTATTATCAATGACAAAGCCATTAGAACTGAAGCTTTTTATCAATCCATTGTTTCCACACCAAGGTTTATTCATGTACATATGGAGTCCTCCTTGCCATCTTTTACCCAACCAAGACTGTTGATCTGGAAAGGCGGAGTTCTGCTTGCTGCTGTTAGGCCAGGTTTCCGTTAGGCACAATTCACAATTCTTCATCTCGGTAGAAACACAACATCAGATGCAACAAATCCACTTTATTATCCAGTAACTGGACATTGGCCAGAAATAGAGCTGGAAACTGTGACTTCATAGCCTTTAGTTGGGGAAAAGCGCTCAGCAGCTTCCCCCTCTTCTGTTTTTGTATCAATGATTTTTCTTGACCTCAATTTACTGCATCAGTCCATTGTCCTCTGGTGGATCTGCTGTCTATCCAGTGCTGATATCAGCTTTGGTGATATATTGAAAACAGAACAGTCTATGATGGCCATCAGTTTGGTTGAGCTGTAGCTCTGTCATAAATTTAGCACTGAAATAGAACCTAATTCAGCCACAAAGGAATTAAGGTTTGACATGGCCACAAAAAAAAAAAAAAGATTAACAATAAATAGAAAAGACAGATGATTACATCCGTAATCGTAATTATCTGCTGAATACCCAGATCTTCAGAAAGCTTCTCCTTCTCTAGTTCCTGCCAGGTTCTTCCTGATTTGCACTGTTTCTACAATGTCACCTTGGGACCTCTGACATACACTGACAGGTGTTTTTTTTTTAAGAAGCATATTGGAAGCTAAAATAAGTAAATTGTTCTATTGTAATTTGTAAAATCTCTCTGGAATATAGAGATTGTAGGCAGGATTGGGAATAATACTAATCAAACAGGTATTTTATTAATGTGTGGATTCAATTACAACAGTTTTTGTATATTGTATCCAGTTCCATGATCACAATATATATATTAATTCCTTGATTCCTTGATTCCTTCAATTATTCCTTGATTCCTTCCTCGATTCCGTCAATCATTCCTTGATTCCTTCAATTATTCCTTGATTCCTTCCTCGATTCCTTGAGTCCTTCCTCAATTCCTTGATTCCTTGATTCCTTCCTTCCTTCCTTCCATCCATCCATCCATCCATCCGCTTCTGCTTAACCGTCAGGGTCACGATGAGGCTGGCACCTATATTCTGCAGTCTATGGCCAAAAGGTGGGGTACACCCTGGACAGCTAATCAGTCCATCGCAGGGCAACACAGAGACATACCAAAATATTTCAGATATAGCTCGACTAAGTTAGAAAATCACAACTGGGTGATTTTAT
Organism: Cyprinodon variegatus; assembly: GCF_000732505.1. NCBI lineage: Eukaryota > Metazoa > Chordata > Actinopteri > Cyprinodontiformes > Cyprinodontidae > Cyprinodon > Cyprinodon variegatus. The sequence goes on from NW_015151181.1 coordinate 256,783, forward strand.
ACTCGGACAACTAGGTTGTGAAAATATGATCCTTGATGTGTGTCAAATTTGCATCAACAGACATTTGCACTCGCTAAAACCATAAGCGCAAGTCTGCGGTTTTGTAAAGATAGTCTGAAAGAGGCCAAAATATTTTCAATATGAGTTGTTAAAAAACGGTTAAAATAATTGTCAAGCTGGTCCCAGCTGGTTTTTCTAAGCTGAGGTCATTTAGAGGCATATTTACTGCAGGTACAACAGACTGCTGATAGAAAGTTTACAGAACCCAATAAAAAACTGCAAAATAAACAGATATATAAGGCCCAGTTGAAAGGTATAAAAGTTCCCACGCTCATTTATTTACTGTGGCAAATATATGGGTAAAAGTTCTTAGATAGTTTGTGGTTAGGTTTGGTTTTTCAGCTGTTTGAAACCATTTTGTAGTACAATTGCTCTCACCCCCTCAGTGCATGTGTTAGCGGGTACAGAACCCATCTGCTGCCTCCACCTCCAGAACTGATTTCTTCAGCCTTTCAAGTCACTGAGCTGCTCCTTTCAGACTTTCATAGTCTACATCGCTAGTAGTTTTTTTTTGTTAATGCACTTGACTGCTGTTCCAAAGTTAAGCACAACACACATTACATTTGACACTGTCCATTTCATACCCTTGAGCTATCATCAGTCGTTGGATGAATCTATTTGTCCTCTGGCATGTCGTGGTTTATGCTTCACTGCCGAAAAAAACTGACCACTGACAGTCGCATTTGAAGACATGACCTATTTCTTATTGAAACTACTGGGAGCCACTGTTGTGTAGCCTCACATTGCTAAATTGGGCTGAAGAGTTTTCCCTCCCCCTCTTTGTTCTTGGCGGCTGACTAAGTGCTTGCAGCTGTCACTTGAGTGTATTCTCCTTGCCCAGTATATGTGGCTTGGCTGCACTTTTAGCTGGCTGTGTCTTCACTGTGGTGACAGTGTGCCATGGCTGATTTCCGTCGACTTACTTTCATTGTAACCACAATGTGTCCTTCACACACACAAAAAAAAAAATGTCTGAGTGCTTTTTTACGAGTACTTGATCTCATCTAGTTAACACTGCAACGTAACCGGGGCTTTGCGTGCAGTTGGCTGATTATTTAAGGAGTGCTGCTAGCAATTTGCTGATGAAATGGAAGGAGAAGAGATGCCAGAAATTGTTATGCTGACAATACTGCAGTGCAAGATGATGCATGAGGGTTAAATTGTGTTTGGATGTGGTACTGATTGATTTACCTTCGTCTCAATGAAGAGGAAAAAAAGTAAGCCTGTAAAAAATTAGCTTTCAACCAATTCCTTAAACTAATTTCTGAATGTGCACTTGGTGCAGGAAGAATGGTATTCTAAGCCTTTGTCTTAGCCATCGCTATCATGCAAATTACTGACAGTAAAGCCAGCTTATCGGTGGACAATCATAGGTGGCATTTAGAGGAGGGCAAAATTGCACCACATGATTTTCATATCTGCATAAAGCTCAGTCAGTCAGGTTCCTCCACACAAACTCCTACGCAGACACAAGCACAAAAGCCTCTTTGAAAACACACACACATCAGCAGTTTATCTTAGAATAGCCTGGCTTTTTCCTGTAGAAGCTTGCCCTTTTGAAATGGTGGGTAATTACAGGTGCATGTCAAGCAATTGTTTATTTAATCATTTGAATGTTTAATAGAGGAGAAACATCTATCAGACAATGCAAGGAACATGTATAAAGAAAGCAGAAGTTTCATAAAATGATTTTTATTCATTAGTCGTTACAGTACCTTGCAAAAGTAGAAATATGCTTCGACCTTTTTCACATTTCCTCATGTCAGAACCATTAAAAAAATACCGTAGTTTGTTTGTGCTTTTACAAAATCTGAAAATATTCAATGGGTTTGAAATCCCTTTGCAGAAACTTTTTATACCAAAAAGCAGCAAAGTAGAATGACCTTTGCTTCATATTGTTGTTAAAGCATGCTGTTTATTCAAAGATTTAAATATCTCAGAGCTTCTGCATTTGAACGTTACCTGAGGAGCACATCTGCAATAGCCTTAACGGAGTCTAATGATTCAGTGCATGCCTGATATACTAAGGTGAGGGTTCAAATGAGGCCCAAACTGCCTGCAAGACTCGCTAAAGCAAACACCAGGACAGCTGGCAGAGAAATCATTGTGACTAATGGTCTCAGTGTGAGACAGGAGCATGGCTGTGGGTGGTTGTTTCACCATGCTAAGGGGAACAGACTTTGTTTGCTTTCCTATAGCATAAAGCGTGACTGTGTGATTGTGGAAGTGTTAGCTTTGTTTGCTTTGCTTTCACTGCCAACCCAGCGTAACACTAGACCCATCTCAGAAATATTTGCTGTATTCTTCTTTTCTTTACCTCGTGACGAAGAACTGTTTTAAAGTTTAAACACTTTGGGTCACATTGCTCTCAACTATTTTGTTGTGGTTCCTTGACGTAATGAGCGGTGACCCATCGTCAGGGTGGATGACCTGATTTGCTCTTCCCTTGTCTATCATTTCTAATCGCATCTGTCTCAGACCTGGAAAACGGCAGTGCAGCTGTCATAACTGAAGCAAGGCTCAATGTGATTTGGGGTTGCATGTTTTTGCTATTATCTCTTCATTTGATCCTGGACAGAATACTGAACATCTACGGTATTCCTTTTTCTCACAGGTCACTGTGTGATCAACAACCACATCAAAGGCTCTTCGGAGATAGCAGGATTCTTTGAAGAATGTTTGTGGATTTGCTGAGCTAACACGATCCACCCAGAACCCCCTTTGAATAAGCTTGTTTGGCTAGCATTCTCTCTGTTTGCTGAAGAACTGAGTGGATTCTAATGGACAACACACAAGGCCCTTCTCCTCTGTCTTTTTCTTCCCTTTAAGCAGCTAAACACATCCGTTGTGCCAGTCCCTTTTTTTAAAATTCTCATCTGACATACGCTTCATTCTGAGCCAGCTCAAATATTTATCTAATATCAAACTGGCTGTAGTATTTTGGAAGCAGTGAAATGCCAAGAAGCATTTCTCATGAAGGAGACAAAATAACTTGCATCATGTTCCTCAGTGCCAAGTGCAAGAATGCCTGTTAATAACTAACTGAAAAGATTTGGCTTGCGGACAGAAGAAGTCGTGTTTTGTATTAGTGAATTCCTTTTCAAGGTATTCATACTCTTTCCATTTCACATCAACGAGCTTCAATAGAAGTCACTGGGATTTTACGTGTTCACAAATTTGGAGCAAAATGGTCGTCTGGAAGGAAAATAAGACATGTGGATGCTATTTATGTTAAAGTTGAAATCCTAGATGCAGTTTTTTATGAACTGTAGAGGTCAAAGCATACATACAGAGTTGTTCCGGTCAAAGACCAGATAATATCTCCGGCCTCCGTGCATAACGTAACTTAACTACCGGTAATCACGCCTCACTTTGAATTCGAAGAACCTAGGTTGAAAGAAGGGGTGTCAAGACATGCATTCAATATGGATAACTTTCTTTATAAGGGACAATGTAGTTGATCAAACTACTTCAAGAGATGGATGGAACTGAGTACTGGTCAGTCCAGGAGGAAAACCTTTTAGTCTAGACTGGAGCTTCACCTTTTATCAGGAATGTGCTAAATAAACTGCACAATGAAATGGTTTTGCTAACAGAAGCTCATTGAAAGTTCAGACCTAAACACTAGTTATTCTACCTTAACTTAAAGGGATTACAAATGCCTCTTTAAGACACTGTACCATGTGTTTTGAAAAGATACATGATTTTAAAAACTTTTTTTTTTTTACATTAGGTACACAACACACTCAACTAAAGTAAACACATATTGAGCATAGTGACCCCTCCAATCACTGAGGGGAAATCTCAGCAAGTGAGAGGGGATAAGAACAAGAACTCAAGTCTCACCATGATTTACTTTTCAATTCACAAGTTGTTGCATATTTTTTATGCACTTGAACTATCTGGTTCGTATGCAGATGGAAAGGTTTGACTCTCCAATCAGCTTTGGCTCATTTGAAAGTGAAATGTGTGGAAATGCTGACATCTCGTTCTCTTCCTCCCCTAACACCGGGGGCACTGCTAGATTTACATCCCCATCTCTCTCTCAATCTCTTTTTCTTTTCTCATTTACATTATGGATGGTTCATTTAGCTTACATGACTGAGTGAATACATAACCCAGGGCAATTCAAAATATCGCGGGGGCCTGTAGGAATAAAATGAAACCACATAAGCAGAAAAGATTGCTGCGATGCCTGCTGTTGGAGCTTGCAGCGCTTCTCCCTGCTCACATGGCTGAAAAACATTCACAGCTGACCCAGATGACCGGGCTAAACTGCACATATTGGTAGTGTACAGAAAGACCTGTAGGGACATGATTTATTGTTAAACCTTCCCTGAAGAGTGATTGTGTAACCATGAGTTCATTTTCTCTGTGCCTGACAGTTTACCTTTCACAAAGCATCAGGTTATTTTACTAAAAGAAGGGTTTCTAATGCCCTTTCTATACTAACATGAATATTTTTGGAAACAGATTGTGTTCACTTATAAATGTAAGGGAAAACTGAGAGTTTTAAGGCATTTTTGCAGAGTGGTGTTTATTTTTCTTTCTATCCAACATTTTCCATGTTTCCACTGAATTTCAGGGTTGAGATTTTAAGGTTAAACATTTAAAGAAAAGGGGAGTAATGATCTAATAATATTCATTATGGAGTCTTTGTTATCAGAATTTGTATTTGAATTAGTTGGAGTTCCCAGTCAGAAAAAGAACAGGAAGTCAGAGGACGCAAAGCAGCCAGTCAAATAAAAATATTATTTATAGAAATATATTTGTTGTGGTTCCAGGGCCACAAGAATGGTTCTTTATCCTCTGGCAGTCTGTTAAATTTGAAAGTGATTTTCTTTACTCTGCTTATGGCCTTCATTCACTTCCTGTACTTTGTCTGAGTTTAGTGGTCTTTACCCAATAGGAATACTTCCCTGGACATTTCAGGCCCTCAGAAGGTCTCCAGTCCTTCTGCAAAGCTCCTATGATGATCATCGGATCAACTTTTCAGCCTTGGTATTGCATCCAAGGAATTACAATACTAGTAAGTTTGTTAATAAATATATGGAATTTCTACGGCTACACGATTTGTTACTTTATCTTTGAGGAAGACTATCTATCTATCTATC
>NW_015151181.1:262370-303749 GCF_000732505.1 Cyprinodon variegatus
TCCATCAAAAACCTAGACTACAGTTTACTTGGGTTGAATTGTTGTTTATCATTTTTTTTATTAAACAGAAAATAACTTCAGTAGGAATTTTTGGAGGAACAAAATATACTCAAAAAAGGTTTGGACCTCATTATGACAAATTATTAGTTAATCAAGATCTAATCCACCATGTCACCTTGTTGGTGAGACTCCAGTGCTTTTTAAGCTTTTGTTTTTCAGTCCAACACCTTTATTACGTGAGACTGATACCAAAAAGGTCTCGGTTTCAGAAGAACGTCGGGGCATAAAATGGAAGGAATTTGTTGACTTAATGTGAATGATAAAGAATAGATATGAAGGACTGTTTAGTAAGAGATCTCAGACAGTCTGTGAAATGCCTACGTGAGAGATGGAGATTAAAAGCCACCAAGCAGGCGAGTAAGCCTGCATGTGAGGAATAATCAAGTAGGCTTTTCTTATCTGTGTGTTTTTGTCTGCCTGTGTGTGTTTTTTACGGTTGGGCAGAGCTGTTAACATTATAGCTGCAATCTGTAACCAATGATAAGATTTTTTTTTTACCTGCATTCAGATGAAAAGCATGCTTTGGCACACAACACAAGCTTTTATTCCGTCTGCCAAGAAGTTTGACAGCACCGTTTTCATCACTGAGACGCATACTACATAATAATCCGGGTGACAAGCCAATCTTACAACCAGAAGGCCTCAATGAGCTTAATGACAGGAAAGGCACAGAACTAAACACAGCTCTGCCCACAAAGAAAAAACAAAGCTGTGGGATTTCACAGAGAGAGACGCTTCACAGGTGATTGTTATTGTGCTGTGGTGATTTAAAAAAAAAGAAAAAAAGTAGGGAAACATGTTCTGGTTGTGAAGTTCACCTCTACACCCTCAGTTGCGGTTCTCCTGCTCTGACTCACATTAGAGCTGCCGCTCCAGCCTGGACAGGTCCGTAGCTGTTATCTCAATGATGTTCTAATTCTAGTCAAACAGTTCTGTGTTTGACTCAATACAGGCAGTGTTAGTCAGGAGAGTCAATATTAGCAGAGCACACAGAGCAGGGCTGGTGTTAGGAGAGACAGGAGTTACGTGTGTGTGTGTGTGTGGGGAGGGAGGGTGTGTGACAGCATACACAGTTAAGTGTGCTCTGTTAGTGAACCTTGACTGCCCACTGCAGTTATAATAATAAAGATAATAAGAAAACGGAAGAAAGCAAACGTCTGCTTACCTTTTTTTTTGTCCTCTGTGGTTTCCGTGTTTGACAAGAATGACATGTCTTTTATCACCTGCCTCTCACATGAATGTTATTGTTAGATTTCAGAGTCTCAGCCTCTTTCATTTCACACTGTGCAGGCTGAGGGCGCTCTGCCGTCAAGCCTGAACCTGCTGACCAGCCTGTGATCACCGTCCTAGCCTTTTAGAAGGACAGAAGCTTTTTTTTTTTTTTTTTTAAGTGACAATAGAATAGCAGCATCCTTTGTCAGTAGGCTGTTGAGAAGTGTGCAAACTCAAAGTAAATTTATTCCTTAAGGCAATCGTCTTACCACATAAAACATGTGGTGGCATGGACGATATTTATGCCTGAATTAAGTTGTAATTACACATAGCAGCTAAAAAATGTCTTTGTTCTGCCTCATTTGTAATCATGAAGTCCTTGGAAATTATATATCAGTCAGCCTACAGCAACTTCTGTTTGTTTAGGGTTTAACCAGCCATTTTATTTCCACAACAGAGTGACACTGGGTGAAAACAATGAGCCTCTAAGACTGTTTCATATTCTTCTATTTATTTTTGAAAGAAAAACATGAGATTATTTGGGTTTATCATTTTTCTTTCTGTTGTGTTTTCAACCATGAGACCTCTACAGTACAATATAAAATAGGACTCACAATGTTATTTCTACATGTGATTTTCATTTGTGGATTTTGAAATGCTACAAGACATCTGTTAAGCAAATTTGAATAATTTACAGCTTAAAAAGTAAATATTTATTATTGTTAAACACAACATATCAAATATTTACCAGGTCACATTTACAACATTCTTTTGTGTGGATGGATGCTGTTACTGAAAGAATAGTTAGGAGTCTGTAATAAACTCAGAGGGAAAAACAAAGATGAAAAAATTTATTTTAGAGTAAAGTTGAGACAGATTTTCAATTCAGGCAATTTGCAAAGGAGAGCAAGACTCAGGAGATAACAGGAAGGTTGAAAGGCATATAGAAAACCACTTTGTTTCATCCTTTTCAGCTTTTTTTTTTAAATACATACTGCATTTGGGAATGTTGACAGTCTTTCAGATATGTGAATCATGGTAAGGGTCTATGTATTACGCTATGATAGCTCAGATAATAGCAAATTGCTAATAAACTAAGATACTAAAGTTAAATTCAAAGGCCATGTTTGCATTCGCCATGTTTCTGGAGGATAAAGAGCTGTAGCTGGCAACAATATTTGAAAATGGGTGGTTTTTCAGTCATGAAAGAATTTAAAAACTATTGAAGTTGTTTTCTTAGCAGATCACATGCATATTATCTTTACAGATGAGAGTTTGCAGCAGTTCTTGGATGGCAACACACCCGATATGAATATTCTAAAAAATGATTTGAAGAAAAACTAATTTTGCTAGAATTTGTCGAAGAATTTGTAGAAAAAAGTTAAATTCTAGGGTAACAGCTGTAGGAAAACACCGCTATAGAAAATAGCCATCATAATTATTTATGAGAATGGCTGTCATAGGCACTCTAATCCATTTTTCATTAATTCCTGCTTGCCTAAATTATCTGATCTGGTAGAATTTCAAACCTTACAGCTAATAATTACCGGGATAATCTAAATTTGAAAATCTTAAGTGTTAAAACAAATATTAAAACATATGCACATTATTATAAAGTATGGATCAAACTAAGTGTTGAATTAAATTAGGTTCAAGGATGTTCAAGGATGAGATTGTTTAGGATAAGGCTCAAACTGGTTTCCCTAAGAATACCTTATATGAGTTGAAAGAAGGCAGTGAATATCAGTGGGTAATCCTAGTCACTGTACATGGGAGTAAATCAGTGGCAGCTGTTGTTCACTAAAACGGGAGGCTAAATTCTGATAATTAAGTCCAAACGTAAAGTATTGCATTAACACATCTTAAAACACATCTGTACAATTAGTGACGATAGCTGTTTTGAAGCACTCTGAAATAATAAACTCCAGAAACCATGGCAAGAGTTCAGCGCAAGATCACTGTTCTGTTCCTTTTCCCTTTTGACTCATGGGGAGGGGCCTTTCCCAATTGGTGGATCCTGCCTTCCCCTACTCACCTCACACTCCACTCACTATGAAGCACCATCTCTGCTGAACTGAGTCCTCTTGATGGCGCTGTAGGATATAACCTTCCCTTGCACTACCAGAACAGGAAACTGTCTTCACCATGGTAACAGTCCAAGCTCTGGCAGTGACTGCAAAGAAAGCATAAGATAGTCTAGAAGATGGAAATGTTTAACACATCCATGTCCATAGTTATCATTGCAGACACCAAGGTTTAAGCATTGGTATTTTTTCTGCTGTTAGAATCGGTGCACTGCCCACACACATCACTCACTCCCCCCAAAAAATCAGGCTCATGGAGTAAATGTTAATAGTAGGCTGAAAACAAATCACTTATGCCTCAGACCTGTTTGCACAAGGCATGAATAGATGGGTATAGGAAAGAGTAGAATGAAGAGATAGGGATGAGTTGATGAGAGGAAAACTAATTTATAACATGAATGTTATAAAAAAAAACCTTGTGATATGGGCTGTCAGAGTTACAACATGAATCCAAAAAAAAACAAGATGTCCTTTTAATGCCAGTTGTTTATTTTTATGCAGGATTTAATACCATGGTTTGGTATTTTGTGGAACCTCTCTGCTTTCCATAAAAGCTCCGTAGACAGGTTCACTCCGTCCTCCTCCTGTCCTACTGATCAGACTCTCCCCAACAGACTGATAGACAATCTGTTGCATCCAGTTAAAACGCCAATAGTCTTATTCTACCTCGAGAAGTCCAGTCTGCTCTGTCCCTTCTTGTAGACAGCTCCACAGTTGCGTCTCTACTCCATTTTGTTGTCCAGGTGAGCACCAAGGTATTTATACTCCTTCAACACCTCCATTTCTTCTCTCTTGGTGTTAACAGGATTCATCTAGTTCCTATTTCTTCTGAAATCTACAGTCTTTACCCTTGTTTTGTTGACATTCAGGATCAGATGACTGTTTCCACACCATGCCACAAAGTGGTTCACCAGTTCCCTGTGTTCAGCTTCTTGTCCAACGTTGATGCACCCAATGCAGGGTAATCCGAGTATTTCTGGAGATGACAGAACTCTTTCTGGCACAGGAGGTCAGAAGTGTACAGTTTAAAAAGGAATGGAGAGAGTACAGTCCCCTGTTATACTCCTGTGCTGCTGACTACTTGATTAGATAGTTGACCCTTCAGTCTAACAAACAATGTTCTGTTTGACAGGTAGTCTTTGATCTAGATGATCGTGAGAAACTCCAGAAGACTCAGGTGAAGGAATTAACAAACTAGGTAAGGTTGAATCTAGATAAATGTTCTGGAGAAATCAAAGAACACGATCCTCACAGTGCTGTCTGTATTGTCTAAATGACAGTGCATGGGTTTGTTGAACCAGGTATATTAAGGCCTTTTTTAACTACAACTTCATGGTGATAAAGAAACTGCAGGGGGTCTTGATAGCAGCTTGTTTACGGAGGGAACTAACAGAACTCTCTCTAGGACCTTTATGATGTGGGATGTCAGGGCAACAGATCTATAGTCACTGAGAACTGTTGGCTTCTTTGGCACTGGAACAAGGCAGGAGGTCTTCCACATCACTGAAACTGTCACCTAGTTTAGACTAAGGGTGAAGAGGTGCTGTAGAATCCCCCACAGGGCTGCTCTGCACAGGCCTTCAGGACTCTGGGGCTGACACCATCAGGGCCTGGTGATGTATTACCATTCAGTCTCCCCAGTTGCCTCTTCACTTGACTTTTAGAGAGAGACTGGTGAAAGGAGCAGCACCATCTTCTGATTTGGCGGACAAAAAACTCCTAGAAGCAGGGGAGTCAATGGCAGAGGAGGTCAGAATTTCCATGTGACTGTGGGCAAGAGAGAAAGATGCTGAACCTGTTCATGAATGCAACCTGCTGAAGAATATATTCACTTCATTGGCTCTATCCAGACTTCCAACTCTCTGATCATCATTCTGCTTGAAGCTTGTGATCTTCTTCATCCCTGACCATGCATCTCTGATATTGTTCTGCTGGAGCTTACTTTACCTTGCTTTATCTTATCTTGACCTTAATTACCTTCTCTATACTCCTTATTAATTCCGTGTCTCTCTTTTTATTGTTGAGCAATTGCTTCAGATATCTGGTAATCCGTGGTTTATTATTTGGGAAGAATTTCATTGTTCTGGTAGGGATGGTGTTTTCTACACATAAGTTTATGTAGTCAGACCCACACCCAGTCATTGCATCGATATCCTCTCCATGTGGCTGACACGGTGCATCCCAGTCTGTAGTCTGAAAATCAACTTTGCAGGTCTTTATGTACCCTTCTGTGACCCTTTTCTTACAGTCCTTTTTAGTGCCGGTTTTCTCTTAAAGTGGCATATACCCTGAGCAGAGAAAAACAAGATTGTGAATCGATTTCCCAGGAGGAGGTCTTACTTTTGAGATGTTGGAGTCCTTGATATTTGCATCACAGGCAGTGTGATGAGTGGAATGTAATAGTTACCAAGAGGACACTGGACAGATAATATGACCAAAAACTAACTGCAAATAGTTGAATACCTTTGCTGCAATGATGAATCTTCACAATAACATGGTATATTCCAAATATAATTAAAAAAATCCAGCAGAAAAATAAATTATCTTTGTGTTCTCACAGATTTCTCAACAGTAAAGAACAAAACTACCCTTTACTGCAGACTGCTCCTTTAATGCCAGTAGATAGAGCAGGTGCATTAAATAAAGTGTATCGAATAATGAAGGAGAAACACCAAATCCAAACTATTGACTTTCATTCACCATTTGATTGTTAAAACTTCGATACAGTTGGGAGTTCCATTAAAAACACACCCAAACAGTTTTTGGGTGTGTTTTTAATGGCAACAAAGCATGCTACATTTGGAGTGGAGTAACGCACAGCATTACAAATGATGAGTTGTTCCATCATATGCTACTTAAAAACTGGATGATTCAGAGTCCATTAGTTCAATTAAAATTTAATTCACTCAGCGCATCCTGAATAAGCGCACATCCACGTAAGTTTTACTTTACGGTGCTTATACTTTTCCTTTTGAAATGTCTCTAAGTCTAAGCTGCATTATTTCACCATAGACAAAGGAATGGTTTCATTCAAAACTCTGAGGGACTGAATATCATGGATCCTTACACCTATTCTATTGAATTGTTTTATATATATTTAAATGAACCTGTAACAGACTGAAGCACTGGTTTAGAAATGTTAAACTAAGAATGGTTATTCTGAAATGGATTAAATTGTTTGGCCTTGCAGTCTAATTGCATTTGCAAAAAAAAATGAACCCTGCTAAAATTTTCTTTTTAATACCCAGTCTGTTACCAGCTACTAAAGAGTGTTATAGTGCATTTTCTTTTACAAAACCTTCAGATATGTTGTGTTTAAAATTCTGAAATCTCTAAACAGCTTGTAAGTAAAGTCGAAGGCATTTGTTTCTATCAAAGCAGCAGCAGGAACACACGATAATGATGTAGTTGCCACCACACATATGAAATACCTCTGTAGCTAAGCTCCTGCAGCAGCTGTGATAGTTGCAAACAGTCAGTCATGTCTGACTGAGCTTGTGGCCTTGTTACCAGTAATAACTAGGGTAAACAAACAGCAGTGGTGTATTTTAGGGTCATCACAGGCATCAACCAAAAACCTCCCAGTCAGCACGAAGCAGCGACTGTGATGTGGCAGCACACTTCTCCTTTATAAATCTGCTGACATGTGAAAAAAAAAGCAACATTAGCTAATGTACTACTCAAAGACCATAATTGCTCTTTCCTCTACTGTTAATGAATGCTAATTAGAAGTCTGGAGCAGTTTTGTGGCGTGTGCTGGCTGCTCCTCTAATGTGCCGTATTGTTCCTCTCCTCGCTCCAGCTCAGCACTAATGCTGCTGTGCCAGCTATTAAAGTCAGATAAGCTATCCATCTTTAGCACTGCCAGCCAAAAAGCCACTAATAGCTTAGCCACAAAATTGTTAATTTTCACGGTTTTCTCTCTCCCTGTTTCAGAATTGGCTCTGGATGTATGTACAAAAACACTAAGGCAGATATTTTACTTTGGGGCTATTGTGTTACTGCCCTTCTTATCCCACATTTAGCAGCCTCTTCATCACCAAATACTCTTTTAGTGGAAGTAGGCTGCTGTATTTGTGGATACCTCCTCCTTATAACCTTCCTCATTCAACATGACACTCCATCTTGGATGCTGTTGTAAAAGTCTATAGACGGTATAAAGTCCTTTTTGTTAAATGCATGACTGTTACAAGACTCCACCTTGTGGGCTGCAATAACACGGTTTAATCTATAAAACACCACTGTAATAAGGGAAAACACAACCAAGCTTTTAACTGGGATTAGGAGACATATTAGCAGGCCATATTTCCCTCTTTCTGGATTGCTGATAATTTTACAGCTGGTTCAAGGGTCTGGCAGACATCCATTCACCAGTTTTTGGCAACATGATCCTCTGAAGGTTTGTAGAAAAAAATGAAATGCATGCCTACGCTGGTATAGAGTCTGAAGGATTGGGCACACCACCAAGATAGAGGATGTTTGTCTGGCAAACCTAATGTTTGCTGTCAACAAAATGATTAAAAATTATTCATATATTTGGGTTCCAGAAAACTTAGATGAGTGTGTGCATTTATACCGCCTCTAACTGCTATCAGCGGTGAAAAAAATGCTGTGTTTCTTTTTTTCTGTTCATTTCCCACCTCATTTAGACAAATCATGTACATTCGAGCATCCACATTTATTTCCTAACTCCTCTCAAGGTTTCCATTATCTCAGAATAGTCAGCAGTCAGTTTGCCAGCGTTAAAACAGATTTCCATGTTTCCAACCTTCATTACTCCTACAGTAAGTTTAGATTTTTTGGGAGAGGTTTTCGTAGCATCTGTCAAACTCTGAAACAATAATTATCTAAAGAAAACTCCAAGAAAACTGATGTGTTCTATTTGACATCCAACACATTACATCATGTGAAAAGTGGTAATGGTTAAGAGAGACACTGAATAGTCAGTGACTAACATTTCGGTCTGCTTGAATGACGACATTGATATGAAATAGTCATCAAGTCAGACAATAATAAAGCCAGGAAGTGACTGGTTTCTAGTGGGTAGGAGAGTTACAATAGTCTTGTGGTTTTGCAGCCAGGCCTGTGGTTGACAAGGCTGCATGAGTGAACTTTTCAGTTTTTAAGATATTGTTACATTGTCTGACATGGGAAATAGTGAGCGTTAACCATTTTTCTCTGACAGGTGGGCCTCACACTTACAAAGTTGCGAGCTTCAGTCTATAAGAGGTTAGACACTTACGAGTGTGATCAGTTTCACACTCACAAGAGCAAATAAACAGATCATTACAGTAACAGTCACTATATTGATGTAAGCTGCAGTTGGTTGAAATTAAATAAGGCAAATTTGTAGTACCAACTTGAAACAATAAATTAATTAATTAAGGAGGCTTCCAGTTCATTTCTCAAATATGTCTTTTAAAGGAAAAACGCTGTTTTTTTTTTTTTTTACATTGGGCCCTTGTAACGTCTTCCCATGGACAACGACTTGAAAGCACAAACTAAACTGTACATAATTTATTCTTTATGGTACACCAGCATTCATAACATGTAGGTGAATCACTGTCCCCCAGAAATCCGTGATTATAATATTTATATTTATATCTTTTAAAAACAAAGTTGAGTGCGTATGATGTCATCCGCGCTCCGGACTGCAGTTGTGACAGGCAGACGGGCCACAGGCAGCTAAGCTCTACTCCTTCTATTCATTCGGCTAGCTAATCTGAATCGTTCAATTTCATTTGGAGAGCGAGATCATCTGTGGTAGTAGCACTAGACATCTTCCAGGCATGTGAGTAAAACTAGCCGCTGTTCAGCGGACAGGATGAATGAACGGTAGCCGGCGCGCGTGGATGATGTCATACACGTGCCGCTTAATTTTTAAAAGATATAAGTATAAAAAATATAACCGCGGATGTCTGGTTGACAGTGATTTGCCTACATGTTATGAATGCTGGCGTACCATAAAGAATAAATTATGAACAGTTTAGTTTGTGCCTTCAAGTCGTTGCCCAAAGGAAGACATTACTTGGATATAACAAAACCGAATATCTTCAGAACAGCTCCAAATTATACAAAACTTATATGGGTGAGTAGAACATAATGTAATAACTTAAAATCAAGTAGCCAATGTAAAAAAAACAGTGTTTCCCTTTAAGAACAGTTTTAGAAAACAGTCCCATACATTACATTAAATACTGTACACATTACGTCAACAAGGAAGTAATATTTAAAAAACAAAAAGGAAGGGACAGATGTCATGACAAAGGAAGAGTCATTACAATAAAATCACCTGAGTAATATAATATATGGCCCTGTCTACTAGCTCTGCTTTAGCATGAATCTGATTGCTTTTAAGGCTTTTTTATTATAAATATGCAGAGTTGTTACTGTATGAGTACGTGGTGGATGCTGTTTCATCTGTGCTAGTTAGTCACTACAAACATTATCATAACTAATATCTTTAACCATAAAATTGCTGTAGGCTGGGCTAATTGTAAATATTGGTGTATTTAATTGACTCAGGGAAAATGAAGTGATGTCATTTTGGAGGTGATAGCAATTATGACAACAACCACTTACAACCATAACAAAGACAGAAAACCTTGCTATATATGATATGTTGCCCATCCAAATAGCTTTGGAAGCTATCATATTAAAACTTAAAATAAGTATCTAAGACTGACTAAACATTAAAAAACAACTGCTAAAGACTTGCATCATATGTGGAAAACCACCCCATACCTACCATTACATATGGTGGAAGATCAGTGATGCTGTGGGCCTGTTCCAAGAGTTGTTGCATACTTATTAGAATGTACTTCATTATAAAAAACACTTTAAGAGATATCTGGTGTTTTTTGCCAGAAGACATGAAATGGATTGTTAGAGACAGAGCTCTCCAAAGCTGTTGGTTAAGTTTAGAACACAGGATATAAAATGAGCTAAAACTTCAGATGATACAGCGAGATTGTAAAAGAGGAAAGGCTAAAGATATCTCCCTCTCTATGCTTTAAGTTTGTGAATATTAGCGTATTACCAACAGGGCTGCCAATAAATGCATCATTACCAACTTAGTTAAAAAAAATAATATTTTAAAATACGGAACTTGCAAACCTAAAGATGCTCAAAATATAATAACGTTTTTTTCATTCTTTAAAAGTTTGCAATTAAAAAATGTGAGCTATCCTGAACAAGGAAAACTAAAAACCGCAAAGCCGACAAATGAAAGGAATGCGTTGCTGTTTCCTGTATTACTGAGTGAATCTTAAAGTGATTCATCTGATCCTGACAGCAATGCTTCAGAGTCCGTGACCTTCTCTCATGCAACTCTCACCTGCACATATTTTTAGCCCTGAGCTCATTTTAATGGTATTTAAAGAAGGAAGAAGCAACCGTTAAACTCCGCAGGCACTTCTCATGAAACTGTTTAAAATAATTGGGAGGGAAAACCTACCAGGAAATACTTAGTCTAATGGAGGAATCTAGAAGTTATGCCATTTTTGTTAAAGGAAAAGTTCTGTCAAATTCAGAATACAAACTTCTAAAAGTACTTTAAGAATGAAATTTTTAAATATTTTTCAATAAATGATAAGTGTTTAAAAATAAGATTAATACCATTTGAATGTGCTTTGATGCTGAGATCCATTTTTGTCAAAGAGCACTACTGCCATCTACTGGTTTGTGAAGTCACGGTGCGTTATCGGCTGTTGATCAAGTCCCAATGCTGTATCTGGTGTGACAACGTGCTTTTATCCATAATGGCAATGACCAGTGAGCTATGCGAAGCAGAGAGTAACAGATTAATGATGTGTTTTTTCTCTGGCCAGAAGTTCGATGGCAAATCCTCCCTCTTTAAGCTGGCAATCCAACAACAAACCCGTGGTGGATCATGAATCGGAAAGGTGAAATAAATCTTTTTTTTTTCACTTGTACCAGATTTATTACAACATCCAACTGCCATAACGTCACTGTTGGAAGATGTCAGGAGGGAGGTGTTACTATATTTGGGCAGGAATGGCCGGTCCTTGACTCAGTGATCGCAACAAAAAATATTGTTTTTATTTTTTACTAATTAACACTAAATTCATTAAATCACCGCAAACATATTAGTTTTAGGTATAAATAATGACCCATTGGTTATTCCTTGCTGACCGGACTTTTCCTTTAAGAGACACATTCAGACTGGAAGAATTGTTTCACTTTTTTCAAATACTAATGCCTAAAACCTACATGTGCACATGTTATTTTCTAGATCTTGTTGAAAGTATTTTTACTTCTTGTACTTTGGAGGAGTTTGTTCGACCTGAAGTTCCAACCAGATACAACATGCCTTTAAATATAAACCTGATATTGTTGGCCATAAATCACATAAGACTTAAAGACAGATTTGCTCCTCCTCTCAGGGAAATCATATCCACCACATCCTGTAATTGTCAGCAGTTTTTCAGTGATATGCCTGCAGGGTAGGGTGGTAATAGTGAGTGAATTGACAGGTGGTTGAGTGGTTTGTGATACATCAACTTTTCTCTCAGTTCCAGATCAGTGGAGCTGTTGACTCACACACGTATCCTTTTCTCCACCCTCCACTGCACAAAACAGCAGCTAACAAAAAACCTGACGCACCGTGGAATGTTGTTCCCCATCGAAACTGAGGTAGAACAGGTCTAGATGAGCCACACACAGCTGCAGGACTCTATGGCGCCACACAATAGTCACTATTATTATTGTTTTTATTTTTCTCTCCAGGTCATTATCTTAGCAGTAATCAACGTTTACAAGAAAAGGGTTTGTTGGGTAGGATTGCTGCAACTGATTTCCCATTGGCATGGAGGGCTAAGGTGCAGAGGGTGTGAGCATTCTTTTGCAGACCAAGGAGGGATAAAAAGATTGTTGTGTGAATGAGGGTAGAAAACCAGCTCAAGATTGTTGAGATAAGGATTACTGGAGAAGCAAAGGTCATGCAAACAATGAAACAAACAACAATCCCCTATATCTCTATCTGGTTTATCCTGCTGTAACAACTCACCACAGCACATTCTCTTCTTTGATAGAACCACCGACACCTATAATCCAGGACCTTGTAAAAACCACTTTAAGACATAATTGCTACCTGTCACAAGTCTAGAATCTTCTCCTTTTTTTCTTTTTTACAAGGCCCATGATAGCTGAGAAAATAAATCCTCTTTGCAATGTAGCTCATCAATGTTATAGTGTGAACAAGTAATCCAACAGATCAAAAGATAAGAAAAAAGTTCATTCAACTACTTTTCTTTGCTTTGTCAAGGTTGTACATTTTTCTAGGCTTTATTCTACTAAACTGTTTTGCCAAAAACAAAAATTACCAACGTGCAGCCAACAATGAATTCAAATGAGAGTTGTCAACACTATTTTCTTTGTCTACCTTCTAGAGGAAAAAAACCTTGATTTATTTCTTTGTTTTTAGAATCTTTCTTTGTTCTAAAAGAGAATAGAATAGAATAGAAAATAACTTTATTATCCCACAATGGAGAAATTGTGGTGATACAGCAATAAGAGGTTATAGTTTTAGTTTTTTTTTGTAAAAACACTGTACAGTGTACACTTCACAAGTCGTTTTCCACAATGGCGGTCATAAAAACAAAAAAATTCTTATTGCCACCTTGCCAGACAGGACACTGTTAAAAAAAAAAAATAAATAAATAAATAAATAAATAAAAACAAAAAAAAAGCTGGTAAGGTACAAACAGAAAATACAGTACAGATAGTGTTGAGACTGAAGCTGTGCGAAAAAATCAGCATGACTGTAATAACTTAGTATTGAGGTTCTTGGAAACAGTGATGGTTATAAAGTGTTCCAGCTGCTGGGAGGAAGGATCTGTGATAATGCTCCCTGGTGTATTTAGGGTGCAGCAGTCACTGAAGGAGCTTCCCAGTTCAGCAACAGCTTCATACATTTTCCAACTGAGATGTTATTTTAGTTTGGGTCCTTTTGTTTCCCACCTCCTGCACTGAGTCCAGAAGGCATCCAATCACAGAGCTGTCCTTCACAGCTGTATTGCTGCGAGAAAGACAAACAAGCTGCTTCTTTATACGAAGTGGGTATGGTAAGACTGTATTAGAAAGACCATCATTGCCTACTCTTTAATAAAGTAGTTTTATATTATTTCCTGAGGAGCAAATAAATATGTTCAAATGTTTATTTGTGGATACGTTGATGGTTTAGATACAGTATCATTTAGAATTCTTTTATGCTTGAGTTTGAATGCACAAAATAAACATAAAAATGAACTGTATATAAACTTATTGATATCAAGGTGTCTTCATTTGCAGTTTATTAGCAAGAAATGCTGGAGATCTATTTGTTTATCTTTTTCCCCACCATCCTCTATCTGAATGATGATAAGTTAAACATAAGTCAGTTGGTTTTTATTAATTCAATTTAATAATCGCTCTTAATGTACAACTATGCAAGTTTCTGTTACCATTTCCTGACTGATTATTGTAAATCTTATATGAGTGCTATGTTCTCTTATCTTTTCCATTTTAAACAATGAGAAATTAGCTTCTGTGTTGCATCATCTTCACAAAAAAACAGGAAATCATAGAGAACTTAATTAGATATCACTAGAAACCTTAAAGAAATATAGGCTACATAAATCCTTTGACTACAGTTAATTCATAACATTTTTTTTTAGATGTTTTAATAATTACACTAGGGATTTGGTTAATACATAAATAATTTGACTCCTGTCATAATTCAAAAGTCTCAGTGTTGTACACAAGCAAAATATGAACTTCTTTCAGAATGTTTCTATGCATCTTTAAAATGGTTGCTACAGAACCAGCATCACATGTCACATGAAAAGGAACATAAATAATAAGAAAACCAGGAAGTAACAAGGTCTAAAAAAAGAAAACATACACAAAATAATTTTTTAAGCTTCAAGCATGAGCTTTTCCGCAGTATCAAGCTATATTAAGCATTTAAAAGGTTATGGATATGTAGCACAGAATGGTTCATAGATAAGGATGCTTCTATAAGATGGGAGAGAAAGTGCCCGAGTCAAGATGCACAAAATTGCTGTGTTTTTCCTTTCTCTCAGCTATTGCTGCACACTGCTTGCCAGCTGCAAAAGAGAGCAAACAAGCAGCAGCTGGTTTTAACATGCAAAGATATATTGATAATTGCATTGGTGCATTAGTCACACAGAATAATATATAGTTACAAACTGCTAACTGGCTCAGTATGATTAGTTTTTTTTTTTTTTTTAGAAAATTCTTAGGGAACCTTGAAATTGGATACTTAGGTTAATCAATATCTAGAAACTGTAATAACAGGTACATTAAACCTTCATTATTAGAATGTTACAAGTCTCCAAACAGAAATGATATATTTTTTTATAATATGAAAGTGATGTCAAATCCCAAGTGTCGGTTTGTCCACATTAAATGGCTTATGTGGCAAAAGGAGGTGGGGTGGTGGTTGAGGTTCATTGCAACATTTCAAAGGTGAGTGATTTATATGGCAGCTGTTCCCTAGTGTGCCGTTCTGAATGCCGGAGCCCCATGTTTAACAGCTGACAAACACAAGCTTTTTCTGTCACGTCACATTTATTGCCTCACACACAATTCTATTAGTGCAACCGCAGCCATACAAGGGTATAAAAAAGTTTTTATAGTGTAGTTATCTCAGTCAATCATACAGAGTTAGTACTACAGCAACACACATTATTACAATGACCCAGGTGTGAGTGAGATAACAAGGATTTTAGGAGCAAGCCGCCGGCAGCTGTGTGGCTTTCAAGGACAAAACCCTAAAACGGATGCTTTGAAACTTCCTTTCATATGAGACATGTGCTCCTTAAATAAGAGAAGGCAGAGAAGTACTTTCCAAAGCTGTTTGATATTTGAGATCTCTCCATTACAACCACAGCAGCCCACTGGGAAGAGTGTAACCTTATTTCACGCTGGATCTCAAATAGTGCTGAGAATTTGTGAGGCAGTTAGTGGTCGTCATTAATAACGGCCTCGGCTGCTCTGACAGCTGCTGATTGGAATGAAGAGCTGCACAACGGCAGACAGCTACAAATTTCACTGACAGCCAGGTCTCCATTACTGAGCGTCAGCTGCCAAAACAGCAGTAATCAGAGAAGGAGAACAGAAAGAAAAAAACTGTTCTCCTGCCACACTATGATATTCATCTAGTGTTATGTAAAAATCAAACTTCTACATATACATGCAGACTATTCTCTACTACTAACCAACTCCTACATCTCTAATAGATTACCCACTTTTTGGAGTGACCAATGCAACAGAGAGCAGACTAAACACACCGCCTTTAAATTCGTCAGCAACTAGATCTCCAAAAGGTTTAGCATTCAGCGCCACTTTTTCAGTTCCCACTTGTAAAAACTATTTTAAAAATATTTCCTAAGGCCAGCTACACCATTAAGAAATAACCTAGATAGAGTCTGTACTTGCTAATGATGACCCCGGTCATGCCTATTATAGTAAATTGATTTAATTTCAAATTACCTTCATATTGCTTTAGTTGAGCTGGGAAGGAAGGAAGGAAGGAAGGAAGGAAGGAAGGAAGGAAGGAAGGAAGGAAGGAAGNAAGGAAGGAAGGAAGGAAGGAAGGAAGGAAGGAAGGAAGGAAGGAAGGAAGGAAGGAAGGAAGGAACGAACGAACGAACGAACGAACGAACGAACATTTTCATTTACCCCAAATAATGAATATCCCTACCCCATTTAAATGCAATGCAGAGATGCAATACAGAATCACAAAAAAAAGTAAAAGCCAGTTTATTTGTATTTTAGCCATATATAGATATAAAGCATTCCTGAAAGTTTTCCCCTCTTTCTCTGTTGGTATAAAGGACCTTTATTTTTTCTCTGTTGCTTTATATTGACAAATTGGCTGGTTTGTTTCTTCTTAATTACTTATATGTCATATATTGCATTGTTATAGAAGGATTACATGTTAAAACATGTTGGGAACAATATCATAGCAGAAGGATATAATGATAACTGTATAGATAATATATATATAAGTCACCTTAACCTTTGCTTCTTTATTTTATACCATCCGCTGTATATATCTGGAAGCACTGGATATACCTCATGCAACTTTCCCTCATTTGTCCAACTTCTGTTTGTTTATAAGAGTTCATAAGTAAAATTCTATTCTATTCTATTCTATTCTATTCTATTCTATTCTATTCTATAAAGATCTTGAAAAACTTACAGGTGATCAGGAGATGGAGCCCAGCCAGAGGGATATAAGGACATAAGCAATAAAAGAATGAAAAACAAGAAGCTTATATACAGATGAGAATTAAGAAATGACATGGGAAGCAGGTAAGTTAACCTATGGATGGTGAGCAGCTGTGAGAGAGGGCTTAGCAAGACAATGGAGGGAAGGAGACTGATAAACTCAGAAAACACAGAAAGTTACTAGATACAAAAGTGAACAAATTAAAAAATTAAAAATAAATACCCCCCCAAATGATCAAGTTTTAAAAACCAATGAATCATGACATCATATGCACCTGTTGAAAATCCAGACATATCAAATAGGAAGCATCAGCCTTTAATAGCATCATGTTTCTGGATTACATGATAGCTATGTCCTTGTTAAAAAAAAAAGCAAAGGATCAAGGCATTTTAACCCTGGAAATGTTATATCTTGTATGAAAATCACATTTTTCCTTGAAACTGTGTTTTGGTTTCAAGTGATGTAAACTGAAGCTGTACTTGTATGACAGCTAAACTATCTCTCTTTTATAGACTTCATTTTGACTCATCTCTCTCGTATCTAATGAAATATACATATACTACTCAAATCTCTAATTTGTACCTTATATATCTCCAGGGCTCATTTAAACTTATTATGTTTGATATGCTAAGAAAAAAATGTGGCCTCAGGAAAATCTATATAAGCCTCACGAGCGAGGCATAAAGTTTTACGGCGTTCAGTAAAACTCCATAATTTGGATGCTTAATGCATCATTTGAATTGCTCTGTTGTTCCTTTTCAGCAGAAATATTCATCTCATAGCAGCATATTGTTTTTGCCAAAAAAATTGCTATGTTTTTTATTCAGAAAACACTGAATCGAAATAAGTATACTCAAACTATTTTGTAAAGATGAATCAATCAGAAGTCTAATACTGGAAAGAGGCCCTTATTGCATAAGCATAGACTTCAAATTCTTTTAACGGGTGACTGAGCGGATGTAATCGAAGAGGGAGGGTGTAGCATTTTTCCAGAGGGAGGAGTA
Organism: Cyprinodon variegatus; assembly: GCF_000732505.1. Taxonomy (NCBI): domain Eukaryota; kingdom Metazoa; phylum Chordata; class Actinopteri; order Cyprinodontiformes; family Cyprinodontidae; genus Cyprinodon; species Cyprinodon variegatus. Next base: position 279,989 of record NW_015151181.1, read on the forward strand.
AAAGCAAAAGTCTGTGGCCTTGAACAGTTTGATCCTTGTAATGACAGAGGGCTTTGGTATGGGTCAACTTGTCATCGCTTCTTCTCCACTGATCCCTGCTACTCCCTGCTGCAAAGCATATGAACACAGTAAGTGATCCAAACTGTCACAAACACACAGACACACAGGTTGGAAAATACCTCCGTGTGTGTCTCACGATGAAGCTGCACTCTCTGATCCTCATGTTTTGAATTAATTGACAGCTTTATGGAGCAAAACAGTTCAGTGATGAACAGCAATGCTGCCATTTTGTTTTATAGAGGGCCCCATTAGCTCATTGTGGGTTGTCAGAAAAAAAAAAAGGATGCTAAAATGTATCCAAAGACAGATGTGGCGACGCTTAAAATGAATCATAGATCAGACCTCCCGCTAATGTTGTTCTACAAACAAAGTCATGTATTGGCATGGTTTATAGCAATGCTCGAAAAGTAATTCCTAAAAGTTGACTTCCTAAGCCAACTGGAGAGAGTAGCCAATGTATACTTCACATCAATCCTAAGTGAGCACCAAAAAACAGTGCTAATGCAACATGCATGAATAAATGGAGACCGCAAAGCTTCAGGAGGTGGTGAGAAAACCAAGAGAGGGATGCTTCATTTTATAGCTGCCTCTTGCATGTCAGCTTATTCCAGCAGCAATAAAACACTCCATAATAAAAGGCACTACCCCAGAGAGGCAGCAGTACTGCAGCTATAGATAATCCCCTCAGCTCAGAGTGTTTGCATTTGTATCCTCTGGAAGCTTTCGCTCTGATTGTAAGCATAATAGAGAGGAGGAAGGTTTATCTTCACCGCTCCATCAGTGTGAACAAAGCAATATTGTGGCCTTAGCTAAGAAGTGTGGGAGCAAGCTGCTTAATTATCACCTGCTTCATTATCCAAACATGACCTTTAGAGAGGACGTAATTAGACCCCCTGATAAAACTAATGAGAGTAAAAGAAGCTGTCAGCTTGTGAAAATTAATATATGCATTTTGTTTAAAGAAATACGGTAAACTTCACATTTTAATGCGTAAAGATACACATAAAAAGTACCAAGACCTTAGGTTAAATAACAATAGCATGTTATTCTTTAACAATAACTTACTTTTAATTAAGTAAAATAATCCATCCTCGCTTGGCATTGCAGAAATAGGTAGTAGTCATAAGTAATAAAAAGTAATAATGAATAAATGCAATTTAAATTGCAATTTAAACACCATAACTTTGCTTTTTGTTACCTCCGCCACTTGATCTTGTTGCTTCACACCAGTAAACATAAGAAAGATCCGGTCATCCCAAGCCAACCTATGGTTATCTCCCGCTTCGATTATTGTAATGCACTTCTGACTGGTCTACGAGCCTGTAAGGTAAAGCCATTCCATCAGCCCAAAAAGTCTCACGTCATGCCTCTGTTCATTGAGCTTCCGTGGCTACCCCTGCCTACCCACATCAAATTTAACTCCCTTATGCTAGCCTACAAAGTGCTTAAGGGTACGGCTCCCATCTACTTGCGCCCTCCTGCAAAGGCTTATGTCACAACTCGGTCACTACAGTCACCAATGGATTAACGTCTAGCAGAGCCTAACACGCTTTAGACAATCCAGACTGTTTTCATGGGTTGTTTCAAGATAGTGGAATGACCTACCAAGAGCTACAATAACACCAGCATCCCTGTCTATCTTCAGGTAACTTCTAAAGACCCACCTCTTCAAAGAGCATCTTCTATCATAACTCTCAATCATAGCTCTCTACCCCTCTACTACTCTTTCTGTACTTCCCTCTATCTCTCTTTGCTGTCACCACTGATTCTGACTAAGGATTTTTCCTCTAGAGAAGTTATTGTCATATTGATGACAACTGTAAAGTTGCGTTTACTTTGTGAGTTGCTTTAGATAAAAGTGTCTACTAAATGCATTAACATAAACTTAAGAGATGAGGAATCTATAGATGTTTCTAAATCTCCAAACCGCAACTAACAGGGTGTTTGAGGCTTGTAGGACTTCCCTGGATCATCTGGTCCTCTCTGTTGGGAATCATGCAATAGATATATACATATGGCCTACCTGTAGTGGTTAGGGCATAGGGCTTTGAATCCTGAGATTGGGAGTTCAATCCCAGACTGCCACTCTGGGTCCCTGGGCAAGACCCTTAATCCCACATTGCTCCCCGGGCGCCGCACAATGGCAGCCCACTGCTCCCCAAAGGGATGGGTTAAATGCAGAGATAAATTTCTCCTATGTGAGATCAATAATGTTCAATTTATATGACTGTATTCGCCTCCTAAAGCGCAGATAAAGTTCAAATTTCACCAGCAGCCCATTCGAGGCATAGCCGTGTGGAAGTACGGAGACGTTTTAATTAAAAGTTTCTGGTCTTTAAATCAGTCTGTTTTTTTCTAGGTCTTTACCCTTGCCCATTGTTTTTTTTTTTTTTTTTTTTTTAGGTTTGATGATTTTTGATTTTTTAAAATTTGTGATTTAAAATGGTTATTCAGTTTATGTAAACTAATCTGGCATTATCATAAAAGCCATTTTGACCTTTGTTGTTCCGTGTTGTTTTTGAGCATTATCTAGTTTGGGTCAGAGAGAAACCTAGTAGAGTGTTACCACAGTTCAATGGTTACAAGCACCTCCCACCAAAAAAGTAACTACAATGTGTGTTTCTTGATTTTTTTTAATGAGTTTGTTTTTATTTTCTTCATGTCACAGCAACAGAATCCAAACATGTAATCTTGGATTGCTACAACTAGACATCAGTGGGCGGTGGACTCTTTGTAGCTTTACGTCAATAGCATAGGTGGGAAAAACATCCTAGGAGTTGTCACCTTCAGATAACCACGTCTTAGTTGGCTTGATTTAGAGGTCTCCTAACTACAAGATAAAGATAGGAGTGGCCTCAGGGATAGGACTCTAATAGGGCAGCAGTCCTTATTTAACATAGCATGGAAATGCTGTTAGTCATAGCTCGCCATGACAGCGACTCTCATTATCACTACCTGGATATGCATGGCATGGTTGTCAGAGCGAAAGCAGGCACTGGGGACAGTCACACATGATTGCCTCAAATCAGCCGAGAAATGGGATGTCTGATCACTCCAAGGAAATCTGATAGAAGGACACAAATTCACCTCTGGCAGTTCGACTTCATGGGTGTTACGAATGCAAATCTAAGTGTCTTGTCAAGGTATGAATTGAGATACAGAAATAGTGAGTTAATTTAGCTGTTTTTGTGAATAAATATGTTGTAACACATATCATATTGATGGAGAATGAGATAGTTTTGGCACCTTTCAGCCACTCAGATCAATCCAAGCTTTCATCCCTGACCCTTTATGTCAAGTGTTGTCAGGCTGCCAGTTGCTCTCCCCCTCTCACTGCTCTTATGATTCCAGGACTGTAGGTGCAAAGCCAGTCTGCCCACTAGAGGTGGGTCCAAGAACCGCATCTCACACCTCATCCTCCTCTTGACTCATTAAAGTCGTCAGCTGTTCCTCCCACTCTCTTCAGAATTATACAAATGCATCACACCCATCAGACATTGATTTACACTATTTGCACCATACTGGTCTACTCATTGTGACTGTGGGGAATCTGCTGAATGGTCCCCTCCCTTCCCTGGGCCTCAGAACAGCCAGCATCCTGCTAAATGTGAGCCAATCGTTTGGTGGTGGGTGGAGCGCCAAGCCACAGAGCACTTCTTCCCGTTGGCAGCTTTCCCTGTGGTGGCTCTGATCACAACACAGTGTTAACAACACGTGACCTGGCCCTGCAGCCCACAGTAATTGAGGTTACATCCCAGGCAATACCTTGATGAATAATTAAAAGGCCAGAAACAGAACTCTGAGTGACTTAGCCAGCGCCCCAGGGTCTAATAACGTGCTTGGACTGTATTAGGTAATCTATCCACTGGTGCCAGTTAGTGTCGCACACTCACGAATAAGCACACAATTGGGCCTAGATAAAGGCAGCACAACAGCATCAGTCATAGTGAGGGAAGAGAGCTGGCTGAGGCTCTGCAGGAACATGAGAAATTATTTCAGGGTGACTAGCGGATACTTATCTTGCCAGCAGTGAGAGGCAGATTTGGATATGCAGAAAGGATGCCATCTGGTATTAAACTGTGCAATAATGAGATTCTTTAGGACAAAGAATGAAATCTTGACGTCCAAGATCTATGAAAGCAACACGTTTTTGACCTTGGCTGCTTGGAAACCTGATCATGGAAACAGTGAACCCATTTATAAGTTGGCGTTAAGCCTACAAAATGATAAAGATGTACCGCCATGCGAGGACAGTCCGTTAAAGCTAGCAACGTCATTCAGAGGCTAACAGAGGTCATTCACACTATGTCAAAAGATTGCTTGTTTTACTGGCTGCAACTCTTTGCTAAATATTAGAAACACTTCATCTGACTGAATCCTTTATTGCTTTAAAGTTATTGAGGCCAAACGCAGTAACAGAGTAAGACTGAGTTGGTATTAAATACTTATGGTGGAATAAAAGTCCAATAAAAATGCTATGGGGAAAGATTGAAATGAATGAAATATTGAAAAATAAAAAAATAAAAACTGCAAAGTGTGTGAATTGATAATGTTTACTATTGGCTTTAAATAACTAAGCACAAAACTGAAGACATGTGTATGCCCTGCAAGAATAAGGGCATGTTTCCTTTTACAGAAGGTGAAGAGAATGAAAGAAAAATTATCTGTGACAAATACATTTTATACTTTACAATAGCTTAGCTACAGCTGGGGAACCCTCATAGCACACTCCTACAGCAGAACTTTCCAATTTGGTACTTATTTATAATTTTTTGACCAATAGCACCATAGTTCTGAAAAGATGTTTCTTAAAAAGCTGTGAGGACTTTCAAACCATAGCTTCAAGAACAGATTGATGTCAATTTTTCTACGCAGCGCTTAGAGACAGAACAAATTTTGTGTTCTTGCAGAACATGTTTACACAAAACACAAGTATCATCTGGTATCGTCCCAGCACATAGCTTGCATCTTATCAACTGTAGTTTTAACGGAGTGATACCTTTGGTCATGCTACATATGAAGAAGCATTTTTTACTTTTACATTTTTCTTTTCTAATTGCTTTCTTTTACTTCAATATGCTGTTATACCAGTGCTCCACCAACAGGTGGATACAATCTTGACATAAACTACATAAAAATTAAAGCATTAGCTAGATGAGCACTAGACCCTATTGTTTTTGGCCTACTCTGCCCTGCGATAGACAGGCGACATGTTCAGGGTGTACCCTGCCTCTCACCCGTAGACAGCTGGAGATAGGCACCAGTATCCCTTGTGACCCCATCAGGGATAAAGCGTGACGGTACAGTAAATGGATGGAGGGATGGATGGCCTACCCTTTCCAATATCTGTTATAGCTATTTTAGATCATATATGAAATATAATCAATTACAATATAGTCAATCAACACAGATTAAGGAATTGATTTTGTGCTTATGCGTGGTAAACACAACTTAAAAATCTGAACTTTGAAAAATTACTGTTGCAAGGACATGTCTTTTTATGCATTTGCAGATATCTGTAAACGAATAATCTGTGTTGTACTCAAATGTATGATAGCCTTCTTTTAGCCAACTTAGCAATTAGAAATAAGCTCAGGAGGGGGAGCGCTGCATTATTTTATCAATAGTTAGTTTAGCGATTTTTGTTTAAAAAGATATGTGAAAACAGGTTTTGTATGTTGAATTTCCGGGGATTTTTTTGTGCTCAAATATACAGGTCACATATACATATTTTTGCATATATTTAAAATCATGCTGCAAAATATGTGGCAAAACCGAGGAGGAGAATGTTATAAAGCATTATGTGAAGAAAAGGGAAAACAAACCACAGCTTCCATGTTCGTCTGAGTTTTACAGATACTGTAGAACAGTGTGGCACTTTCCTCTGACAGGGCTTTGTGTCTCAAGCTTTAGCAGTGAGTTGAGGTGAGCTGCTGGTGAAGAATAATTAAGACCTCTGTGGAAGTGACAGGGTCACCAGGAGGTATGCAGCATAGCAAAGCTTCCCTCCTCAGCTGTTTCCTCTGTGAGCTGTCACAGCTGCTGCGTATTTATAGCAACATAGTGCGGCACACACGTCCAACCCTCCCACCTTCTCCACCTCTGAGACAGATGTCACCTTCAAGCTTTTATATCTGGGGCTAAACACAAAGCTTTCAGCAGTCTAACAAGCCGCATACACAGGCAATCAACAGAACAACAGGAGTCTGAGACAAACATCGGTGTTCCCTCATTCAGGCTGAAATCATCTAGGTGGCAGTTTACCTCTCCCACCTGACCCGGCTTCTTTACATAACAGCTTGGCTGCTAATGCTAATGCTATTGTGCAAAGTGAGGATTGTGTAGACATGATTAAACATAAGCTCACTACAAGAAGATATTTGTATTTAAAGCAAAGCCAATAATCTGTTTTTAAAGATGTAAACAATCTGTTATCAGTGCACAATAATCCACTCCTGGTTTTTCTAGTCGGTATACTCCAGTTATTTTTCTCGTTGTGTAAATGCCAAAAGAAAACATTCAAAATCTTATCAAATCAACAAGTGTTTAACAAGAATCTATGTTAATTAAAAACTTCCCATCTCAGGTCAGATTGGTCAAATTTTTTTGAGATTTTCAACTAGAGATGATGAAAAAATTAAACTAATTAAAAAAAGTATTATATCCCTTTAATGTATAGCAGAAGCTCTAAGCAGTTGCTCTCTTCATCATCATTATTGTCTAGAATTAATTCTTCTTTTTGGTATTTTTTTGTCTAAAAAAAGTCACTACCTTAAGAATGAAAAAAATGACTTCCTTTCTTACTTCAAAATAAAAGCCTAAATGTAGCTAGACCTGCGGTTTAAATGCTCTCGTCATCATCATTATTTTCTAGAATTAATTCTTCTTTTTGGTATTTTTTTGTCTAAAAAAGTGACTACCTTAACAATGAAAAAAAAAATGACTTCCTTTCTTACTTCAAAATAAAAGCCTAAATGTAGCTAGACCTGCGGTTTAAATTTAAAGCTTTAACATTCATATCTATATTCATCCTATAATGTCTCAGGTTATTGTTGTCAAATAACATTTGGCTGATAATATGAAATATATAACTGTGATAAAAAAAATAAAAAAAAACTTTAAAGGGACAAATAGTTACACATTGTACCATTTTCTTCAAATTTTAGTGCATAATTTATTTTTGTATGGTGATGAACCTTAAAAAAAATGCACAAAAAACTATCATTGTACAGTAGAGACCTTCGTAGAATATATGGTGTTACAGAGTATGAGTAAGGCAGCGGACTATATAGCTGTGCTCTCAGATAAGAGCCTGAAATATAAGCCTGGATGACTGAATGTGTTGACATAGCTTTAATTCAGTTTGATACCAGACACCAGTAGTCTGCCTGAACCTCGGTGCACAGGCAGTGTTAACCCCACAGGGATTCTCAAAATATACAAACACCAAGCACGACTGGCCACCAAGGATTAAAATAACTTTTATGACTACCATGTTCATATTCTGCCATTTACACACTTCCCTTTGGTCAGCAATAAAATCTGTTCAAACATCAGAAATGGCCTTGGTCTAATGATGAGTAAACCTCCGGTTTAATTAACTATTAGACTTATTTTTGTAGATATGTGCAGAATGCCATCAAGCATGTAATAATCACACTGCGCCATATAAAAAAAAAGCTATTAAGTTCAATTACAGTGTACAAACGCATAAACATCTTGAATGGGTAACAGATGCAATTTATAAGTGCAGCTACAATTTGATCCTTTAACCTTAAACAGATTGCTAATGTGTCAGACTATCTGCCCAGTAGTGTGTTCTCAAGGCTAGGGTAACACGTTTTGAGCCCCTGGATGAAGTGTTGGTTACTCTATATGAGCATGTCTTGCAGGTCATAAGCCTGTCACTGCCAAATTGGGTTTCTTTTACTGCCACTCTGGCGATAATCAGCTGATGCTGGCTGTCAGTCGACATGGCAATGGGACAGACAGGGGACAGGCTCAGAGGACACATGATCGCCCTGCTGACAAGCATCCCTAACCCCAGCTGCTCCGACGGCTCCTCTGTCATCTGGGAGGACCAGGGGAGGGGGCCCGCATGCTGAGAAGAAGGTGGCAACAGGGCCCTGCTGAGAAAGGAACAAGGAAAGAGACTTAGGAGAGCACAAATTTCAGCACCCCCAACATAGATGTGCACCAGACCCCTCTCAGCACGTCCCTCCATTCCCCAGCATTAGTGGTTCAAAAAGAGCAGAGCACTCGCCATGTGACTACGGGTCCCTCACTAAGCCAACAATCAGGTGCTACATTGTTTCACAGTATTATCTAAGATTAAACTGCTAGGATGAAATGGCCAAGTATTCTTGACCCAGTATATATATATATATGGATTCATCTGTTGATATGCTTCTGGCCTTTGTTTTTTTGCGGTATAGTTGAGTCCCAAGGGTCAGCGAGTCACCATGAGTTCCTCGATGTTTAAGGAGGCGGGACCTTTGTTGATGTTGGAGTTGTCATACTACTTTCCTTAATGCCATATAGTCAGTGTTGTCTCCAATAGGCTCAGCAATGAGCATTTATCCAGCTTGTGCCATAAGATAGAAAAAATACAGTCATTTCTTCAGAGCCCAAAGTCCGGACTACTCCCCTGAAGTGCTGTTGTTAGTTCTTTGATCGTCTGTTGTAAAATTCCCCACTCATGTAAAGATCTCTCACCATTCTGATGGTAGATGTCGCATCAAAGCACCAACTTCCACTTAGGAGATCTTTGCTTCCATCCTGTGTGGATAGTTTTCATACAGGCTTTCCAAACAGCATAATTTCAAGAACTACAGACTCAGCAAAATTAGCCATTTGCTGTGTTTAATACTTTGTTTTATTTTTTTCATCTTGTAGGAAAACATTGATATTTTATATTTTCCCCATTAGGTCTGTGTTTACTGTTGTTGTTGTTCAGGTTTTACAAACAAAACAGATTTTCATATTTATCTTTTAGCAATGTAACAAACATAATGTAAAGCTAAGAGAAATTGATATTACTATGGATATTTTGTGTCTATCACAGCCTTGAAATTACCATGTCATAAATTATTTAAGAAAATAATGTAAAGGTATTATGATATAAGCACTAAGCAAAAAAGCATCAGGTCTGACTGTCTTGAAACTATTGGCAGTTTTCATCTTCATTCGGCAAAATGAGGTGTTGGATTGTGTTCCCAGCTGTAAATAACCCTGCTGCATCGAAGATATAAATATAGAATTGAGTCCTGGTGCTCTGAAAGCTATGCATTGCCTTGAAAAGTTCAGCCCCGGTAATTAGTTTAAACTTAACCGTGGCCACTTATAGACACAGCGTTTTGCACTTGCCTACATGCTGACGTGCTCAAATGATCTTACGTCGACACACATGTGGCAAAGTTCAGCCATGGATCCACAGTACATGATGAGCTGTGGCTGGAGAGCAGCTATCCCCTTGAGGAGGACTAGTGGTGTTGGTTTGAACGAGGGGGGGGTTGACCTCTCTGGCTTGATTGGCAGATAAACGGCTCAACCTGAGTCTTCTTTCCAAGGAATGTGCTTGTGTCTGTCAGAGTGAGGAGCAGCTGGCAGGAGTAAAGACAGAAGATCAAGTCAGCTTTAAGTGATAGGATAAGAACCTCACAGCTCTCGGTGCCATTTAACAGCACACCAGACTCTCTCATTTTAGACACTCATTAGCAAACCAAGGACTGGTTATTGCAATGCAGAAAGAGCGCCTGCTCACAGACAAGACTGTGATTACACTGACAATCATATTTATTAGATTCAGTGTAACAATGTTCTGATATAATTAGGTATATAACTCTGTCTCCTAATCAATCCTAAATGTAGAGTATCTGGGTTTTTGCTTTTAGCCATCATATGAGGGCTGAATTATTCTTATAGCTGCTTATTCAGATTACATTTTGTGGCTTTGCTGAGCTGTTAAAAAACACATGCACTCACACATTCCCCCAGCCCCCACAGACTGTTAGTGTTGACGTGTTGAGTGTTGATGTATGCATATCCCCTCTCACATACAGTCCTTTAATACCCAGGAAAGGGGCCTGACAAGCTCAGCTCTCTAGCGCCCATCGCCTTAATTCTCTATATAAAAAGAATTAATGTCTACATTACATATGATTAAAAACATTTAAAGGAAGGTTTAGTGTCATTTCTTCACATTAACACCCCTTACATCATTCTAAAACCGAGTGCATGTGTGTTATGTGACCTTATGTCTGTTTATGAACGCTTGAGGCCAGCATAGCTCAGGAATAACTCAAACTATTACGCTATGAATGTCGACTGAGGGGAATTTATTTAACTAAAAAATGAAAATCCAATAAAAAAGGTCTTGGGATATCATTGCAGCCGTTTGCTATGGTGATCATTGGCAGCCGAGCCTCGCTAAATTTGAAAAAAAAATTTTTTTTTATCTTTAAATCCAACAACTCTCCTTTAACCCTAATCTATCATCTCTGTTATCCTGCATGAATAATTGGTGGCCTTAAATAACCGCAGCGGGCGTGATTAATCGAAAGGGCTGAGGTGTTGAGATCTGGTCCTACAGTGAATGTGCAGAGCCAGCAAACGCCTTGCACTTCTGCAGCCACTGCCATCTGTCTCCCAGTGGAACTCATTCCTCCACAGCAACCACTGCAACTATAACTACATTACCAACAAATTTCTGACTCATACAACACAAATGTCTTCCAGCTACTGCAACTCTGCTACCCAGAAATGTTTAAAAAAAATTGCGGTGCATTGTTTTTATTATGAGAAAGGTTTTTGAGCAGGGATACTTCTCATATTTTAGCCTCTTAATAGGCACTAATGGAAAAGGAAAATCCCAATTACTTAATTCTCACCCCTGTCAATTGCTTTTAAGGTTAGAATTTAGGTCAAATTAATATGTTCAATCATGGATTTCTTATGATTTTGCAGTTTCTTCACTCTTAAAGATAAGGTGTTGTGAATTGGTGCTGTAAAAACAAGCTTAAAAATCTTTCAAACTGAATGGTAACTGTTACATGTTTAAGGTGATTTAATTCATTAAAGGGGATGAAGTTATAACTGGTCCAAATTTGAAATAAAACATAATTTGTGCCACTATTAAAAAAAAAAGGTAGAATAGTAAACTGGAATTACTCCAGACACACAATGACTCATCCAAGAGGCCACAAAGTAGCCAAGAACAATATCTACAATGCTGTCGACCTCATTTGCCTCAGGTAATAGGATCCATGCAAAACATACAAAGGAAAAGCAGATGACACCCTTGTTTCTTTTTGGAGTGATATTGGTTGCTTTTACCGACTGTATCAACCATCTACATCTGCAGGTCAGTCCCTTTTAGCTCCACCAAGGCTGGGCCAAACCACTGGAGTTCACATCAGGCTTTTAGCAATACAACATTAATTAAGATAGAATCTTCCTGTGCTTTCCATGTCACATGATTATACCAAATCATTTATAATAATCTGAGGAGGCAGACGATACAAATTGCAGGTTCAGCTGAGGCTGCTCCACATTAAAGTTCTCTGGCTAGAGCAAATATAAAGTTATAAACTGGTAGTATTTGTTAACATGATTATAACCAGGCAACCTCTCGGCTGGATTTTCAGTGATAAAATGAACTTGTCAGGCAAAGAGAAATTAAAGTATCAGCAGGTTTATTCAGCTTTATTCAGCATTCAGCTTCCATCAAACACACACTCGTTGGCTTAAAGAGACACAACTGATGGACTAAACCATTTACATGAATTTTAACTGCTCACTTCCATCCAAAAACACACATCCAAATCAAACACACACACATTTAAAATAATTTTTTTAATAAAAATGTTCTGCTTTAAACTTACACCCAAACACAATAGAAATACCAACACTTCTTTGCATTCACTTTTAACAGGCTTTACACTAACATTTGCTGAAGTTTCTAAATAGTAACCCTTGCCTGCTCTAAACAACAATTCTCTTTTTCAGACAACCACCCCAATCGTTAATGGAGAGAAGCTGTGGAGAGCCCGGAACTAAAGGCTACATGCTAACTATTAAAATACACAATATACAATAAATATTTTAAAAACCTTGTGTGCAAACTGTTCTTTATGTTCAAATCTAGGCCTATGCTTGAAGTGCAGTGCTAAATAAAGTGTCCTAGCGCTAAGCAAGCTGGTTTTTAATAAAGTGCAAAGGCCCCTTTAAAGTGCTACAATCTATTTACATAAAAAGCTATTTTCATAAAAATAGTCCCAGTAATGAAGAACTCTTCATTACAATGATGTACAACTAAGTAGTTTTGAGCTCTCTGCCTTTCAAAAATCCACTTTGGTGTTGGAAAAACCTCATATTGACATCTTTCTACTACAGTTAAGGTATTTTTTATGAATCTCAAATGTGATAATTTAAAAGAATCAGCTTTCCTGCTGAAGGTTTCAATGTTGAATTCCTATATTTACAAGAAATAAAAAAAGCTGTGGAGAGGAGGCATAGGTTTTGAAGTCAACCTTCTGTCTGCTGTGATGAGTTCAGGGGCTTCAGCCCATTCTGGCACAAGTTCTCTACAGGCCCAAGAAGCCTTTACTAATTACTAAAAGTTCCAACAATTACTAGAGGGATCATCCATGATGATGGTATTACTTGTGCCCTAACAGGGTGTCAACATGAGTAAAAATTATCAGCATTTTTAACTAAATACTTTTAAAAGGGTAAAGGTTCTGTTCACAAAATGTGTTCTCAACCAGACAAGGTTTAAATCTATGCAAAAATTCAGATTATTTAACACTGCACTCAGTCTCTGTCTATATTTCTTCACTTGTATCTATATACATTTGTTGGGATTGACTTATTTATGCTACTTATTCAGGTCAGTTTTTCATATGTTTGCTAATCTTCTGAGGACCAGCAGGCCCAGTATGGAGCAAAGAAGGTCCTAATGTGGTGGACACCAATTTTTAATGTCAAGGAGTCAGTTTATTAAAGCTATGATGGGGATTCACTCTAGATTAAGGTTAGGCTTATGAACATGCTGGTGATGGTTAGAATTAGGCCATATTTCAGGGTTCAGCATAAATGCAGTAACTAAAATAAAGGTAAGTTAATATTAATAGATATAAATCGTACAACTTATTTCTAAACACGAAAAAGATCATTTCCTATTTAAACATAAAAAGGATTCTTAGTTACATGGGGAAAATAAGGCAATGAATCTTTATAGTACAGAGTGACTCTAAGGACAATGATGCCCTTAAAATCATACATGGGGTGCACAGACTTTTTTTAACCACTTTTTCAATGATCAAACTTAACATGAAATAAATTAATAATTTGTCAGAAATGTTCAATGGTTTGTTTATCTAATACTTTTAAGAAATCAGGTCATCCTTTAATCGTTTTGCTATTCACAGTAACAGATATCTTGAGAGGGCTTCACAAAACTTCACACGCCAGCACACATGATATGATACATTACTTGATTTGGCACGTTGGCACTGCTGCCCACCCGAAAACTGAGACAGAGAGCCATGGCTATGAGCCCTGATCGCAGACAGATAGGTCAGGCAGGGGATGCACATTAGTTTGTAGTAAAAGTATGCTCCGCTGGCAAAAAACATGGTTAAAGCGTCAGAGAACATGAACTTGTACTGCGTGTCAATACGTATGAGGATGAGGTAAAACAAAATTTATCCCAGATGCATCTGAGGATAATTTTAAAAAATCATGACTCATGTCTGGAAAGACTCATGTCTGGAAATGTCACAGCCAGAGAGGAACAGACCAGATGAAGCCACTATAATAAGAAAAAACAGAGAGAGCATAAAGTTAGAGGCTAAACTAACAAACACTGTAGAATGAGAGAATAGAGATGGAATGAAGCAGAATAATGAAACGGGGTCCCTATGTCCTCCAGCAGTCTAAACCTATAGCAACATAATTGTAGAGATAGCTCAGGACAACCTGAGCCAATATATATAAGCTTTATAAAAAAGGGACGTTTTAAGCCTACCCTTGAAAGTAGACAGAAGCCCCATTTACACAACCTTTTTGAAACCGTGCCGAGATCTGTCCGAGCACGGTAACCGAGATAACTGTTGAGTGTAAATGGCAAACAAAACTGAACCAGAGGGTGCCAGACACAACGAAACCTGGCTCGGTTCTCAGATAACGAAGAGCGCATGAGCCAGAACTGAACCACGCTGAGCCCTACTGATGAACTATTACCATGTTAGTGCGATTCGGTTGTGTCTGGTGCGGTCCGGTTCAGTTGTGTGTGCCATTTACACTCAACAATTATCTCGGTTAACATGCTCGGACCGATCTTGGCACGGTTTCAAAAGGGTAGTGTAAATGGGACTTTAGGAATTCTTGGAACCACTAGTAAACCTGTAGATTGAGAGCGAAGCGCTATGTTAGGTACATAAAAGAACAACCATATCTCTGATATAAGATTAGGATTGGCCATTTAAGTCTTTATATGTGAGAAGGAGGATTTTAAATTCTATTCTGGATTTAACAAAAAGCCATTAAAGAGAAGCTAGGATAAGATAAATGTGATCTCTCTTTTTGAATTTTGGATCAGCTAAAGGCTTTTAACTACAGTTTGTGGAATTTCTGATTCCAGCCTAGAAGTAACAAATATATGGACCAGTTTCTCAGCATCACCCCTGGACAGGATATTTCTATTTTTTTGCAATAACCTCTTTGAAATGGGATTCAAATGAAAGGTCCTGATCGTTTTACTTTATTATTTGAGATCAATTTAGTCCCATGCAAATAAAGTGACTGACTTATCAGTTCGTTTTTCAAAGAACATACGTGGGTGACTCCATCTATTGTCTTAATGTTTACATTCATTTAGCATAGCAGAGAGGTGAGGAACAAGATAATTTAGATATTATTGAAAATAACTTTTAGAGTGTAAACAGGTTAAGATAAAACTAATTTTGGCAGATCAAATCCTTACAACTGCAGGAAACTGACAACAAAATATTAATCTTTGATGAAGCTCACTGTTTATATCCTAAGTTGTAAAGTTAGATTAGACTCACTGGAGACGTGAGTCCTGTTGCCTTTATTCCCTTTTTCAAATCAAAGACACAGATTTCCCTCTGAGCCTGAACTAACCGCAGAATCTTCCCCTTCACTTTTCAGTCCCAGTTCGCCAGTGTTCAGAGCAGCCCTGGACTCTTCTCTACCAACTCACAATAAACCTGTTAAACCTTTCCCTTGTCTCTCTGTTTGGTTTTTCTGCATGTGGGTCAGATCTTTGGATAAAATCATGACAAGCTAATACTATCAAAACTACTTAAAATCTACGTTATCAGGTTAGATTTATGCTAATTTATAAACACAAACTATAAAAATCTTAATATCGGAGCTATTGTATTTGATTAAGTCATAAGAAAACAAATATTTAATTACCAACACATAAAAAAAACGTAAACAAGAATAGAGCAGCTTACTAGACCCTTAGTGTAATTGATGTGACATGTTTAGCTTGTTTCATGGAAGACTTGAACCTCTCGATATTATTTTAGTGCTACATTTTCCACCCATCTCAGACTGACACCAAATACTGACCTAATGATATCATAAACACTTCAGTTTAATGTGGCTATTAATACGCAAAGAGCTCCTCCAGCCTGCCTTATTAATTACACACCAATGAAATTTGACAGCATTGCTCCTGGGCTGGCCGGCAGCAGTAGCAGCACGTTATTACCGCTGCCTTTCATATTTCAAGACAGTAAACATGAGGTAATTTAACTCAGAAGGACCTTACTCTCTCTCATTGAAGTTGCCATTTTATCTTCTTAATATAACAAGCCAATGCCAATTAAGAAATGAGGTTGACAAGTAGAAACACTTAATGCATATTTAACTGATGATAAATGAGGAAATCCCACAAGTGATGGTGCTCTATTTACTTTTTGTACTTTAAGCCCTGGTTATATGTGGCTTTATCTTTTTTTAACAGGCCAGAAACAATACAATAGAGATGGAGACAATATTCTGCCAATAAGAATTAGGTAACGCTAAAGATTTAACTGGACTCTGAGATAAAGAATAAGATTTGAGTTGTAAGTATCCCTCAGTTACTTGAGAGATGAATTGGGTTTGACCCTGAAGGACATTTGACTAACATTTGACTAAAATGTTAAACAACAAACTCAATACTTGACAGGGACTTTTAGCTGAAGAAAAGGGTTTAAGGCTGAAGTTGGTTGTGTCTCTTGAAAACTTGCTTTAAAACTAAAATTAAGCACTTGATCTAGTCTTAAGGCATGGATATGGAGCAAAAGACTTCAGGCCTGACATGGACTCAGGCCTTACTTCATGTTGGCTAGCATATCTAAAATATGAGACAATGACTCAGATATAAAGAAGTTAGATTTGAATTAAACTTTCCCCACAAGGCTTTGAGGCTTAACTTGTAATTGGTATGAAAGTTCCCAGATATGACTTGGACTTTCCTCAAAAGACTTGACTTTTTTTATCGCTGAGAGAAAGAAAGAGCTGCTTAGTAGAAAAGTCTTGCCAGCAGAAGACAGAGAAAGTTAGGTTGCTAGGGCGTCCATTAGTTTGGCACAAGTGCTTGGAGGCTCATTCAAAGGGAGATCTGTTACAGACCTGATACTTTTGGTAATTACTTTACAAATTCCACAACAATTACGAAAAAGCATCATGATTAAAACGTTGTCTATAATATAATATCAATATAGATCCTGTACCAAAGATGATCAGTAAATCAGTTTAAGGCAAAGGCAAGTTTATTTGTATAACACAATTTAGCACATGGACAGCTAAAAGTGCTTTACATGAATTAGATAATAAAATAGAATAACAATAAAAGCAGAAAAAAAGAAAATAAAGATTAAAAACACGTGTAAAACAAATAAAATTTTGGAGCACAGCTTTAAGCTAATAATACCTCGGTTAGAAGGCAACAAAGGCAGCTCTTTTAACTTTGACTTAAAAGAGCTCAGGCTTCCAGTACTTTTCCAGTCTTCTGGGAGTTTGTTCCAGATAAGTGGAGCATAGGAACGAAATGCTGTTTCTCCATGTTTGGTTCTAGTTCTGGGTGGATAGAGTAGGCTGGAACTAGAAGACTTGAGAGGTCTGGGAGGTTGATACACTGACAATAAAACTGTCATATATTGAGGCGCTGATCCATTTAGTGATTTATAAACTAACAGAAGGGGTTAAAGTCTATTCTTTGAGCTACAGGAAACCAGTGTAAGGACTTCAGAACCAGGCTGCTGTGCTCTATTTTCTTAGCTCTAGTGAGAACATGGGCAGCAGAGTTTTGCATCAGCTGCAGATGTCTGATAATGTTTATACATTATTATTTGGGTACTTGATCAAAGACGAGTAGAATAACCTAAATATAATTTTCTACTCCCATGCTTTACTAACTTCTATGTCAATGCTAGCATGAGCAGCCATCTTTGCTCACACTATTGAAGTTTTTTTGAGTCTGTTACTCTTTGAAATGTTGCCCATTGTAGCCAGTTGAATTATCAGAACCCTCTTACTAGATTGTTCTTTTGAGAACTAATTTGTACTTGGAAAAAAATGACTTTTAAATGTCAACAAATGAATAGCTTTCCACCTGTAATCAAATTCTGTATATGGAAGTTATTAAAGTTTAGTGGCAGCACGCTCTTCCATCCTTATGTATAATTATAACTCAACACTCTGAGTGCTACAAACCTATCATTACAGACTGTTGCTGGTCATTGCATTAATTTCGACTGTAAGGCAAGAAACTGAAAGGAACATTCTGTTAATTGGACATCGAGTGAGCCCAACAATGAGCTATGAGTGGTGAGATTTGCTTCACAGAGCTGGGGCTAAGTATTCTGAGGAAGAGGAGTTTTAATTGGCCGTAGGATGAGAAGCTCAAGCCAGCTGTACACGTTCGAGCTGTGACAGCCGACTACTCCCCTCATCTCTGTGAAAATGAGCTCAAGATTCACAGCCTCAGGAGACATAATACATGTCAAAGCCAACAATAATGGTTAATTTGAAATCATGTAGCACTCCTCTCTCTTGCCGTCTCCGTCGTCTCCCCTTTTCTATTTCGCTTCCTCTCTCCCTCTTTTTCCTGCTCGTTCCCTGAAATAACCCATTCATCCTAAAAATGGTTTTCATCTTTTTTTTTTTTCTTGCCTCCACCCAAGCCCACCCCCATATACCATTAGTCCCATCCCTCCATGCTCTAATGACCAAATGCATTTCCTAGATTTTCTCTGTACCAGCCCTTATTATCCTGAAGCTAATGTTTTAAATTCAATTGCAACAATCCATATCCAGGCCAATTTACTGTCTCCTTTTTTAAAGGCGGCCCTAATAACACAAGCTTTAGAGAGCACCGTCTGTGGAGTGGAGATAAAAGTGGTAGGCTCGCCATATATACAAGCCTTCAATCCCCAAACAACAGCACATTTGTTGCAAGTGTATTCACGCAGCGTCTTGACAATATTCCACCACCTCCTCTTGCACATTTATAAAACACTAAAGCAAATGTGTTAAAAATCATGCAAAGCACGTCCTGATAAATTCATAAATATGCCCACAACGCCCACTTCCTGCACACATCCACGTTCACATGACCTGCACTGCTCTAGCTGCAGGCAAACTGCCTATTAATGTTTTACAGTGTGGTGTATCTGTGTCTCTATCTGTTTTTTTTGTATTTTCAAGGGCACACTGCCAGGGGGGGAAAGTCCAGGGTTTGGTGGAGGGTTGGGTGTTCAGACACAGACAATATTTCCCCCATCTCTTGTGCTTCAATGCTTCATTGCTTGCCAGACTCAATCACATGTGCAGTGTGCTTTCATGAATTAATAACGGGCACTTTGGAGGCCTGGCAGGAACATGGTGACCACACGCTGATGGAAGTTTAATGAGCAGCACGGGGACCACGCTGCCATGGCACCGTCGGGTCTCTCAGCGCACTAGGCCATGTCCCCGGCCTTCTCTACAGAGGCACAGTGTTTGGGCTCTCATTACCTAGATAAATATATCTGCCCTCTGGATCAGCCCACAGGCTCCTGCTTCCTCCTCCTCCCCTAGAGATGCTATCACAGCCCTGATTACACTGCCCTGCCCCTGGGACAACAGCTGGGCTGGAATCACAAGAACACAAACATCAGTCTCAATTCACTCCCCTGCTAAACATCCCAGCCTTGCATGGCTGTTGATCTGCCACTAGTCTGCTGGGGTTCACATCAGTTCAGGCAGAGATCACTAAGAGCACAGGCTGGAGTAAGGCTCAATGGTTTTTCCAATAGGCAATTATCTAAATCGGGTCACATTTGGATTTAAGCAGAAGCATGGAGTAATTACGGAGGTCAGCTGCTAATAGTATACCTCTCCTCCCCTCCCTCCTCTTCATTTCCAATATCTTTCTCCTTTTTACTTGCCGTCCAGTCTCTCGGGGACATCCCACTGATGAATGTCTGAGATTCAACACGCACATTGATTTAAGGCCAGCCACAACCATTGATTTGAAATGGCCGATATAGCAGAGCGCCGAGCATCCTGCCTGTCCTAATGACCAGATCAAATGCATCAAACCTCCTCAACTGGTTTATCCAATACCTGCTAGATTTCAGATGCAGTCACGCATCTAATTCCTTTTAGACACAGGTTTGGATTTAATGCTTTTTCTTTACCCTAATCCAAAGGTTGAATTGTTTTTGTTTATTTACCATAGAGTTTCAGATTTTTACTTGTTTTTAACAATACACTTTTTTCCATTGGGATGGATGTGATAAATCAACACAAAGCAGTGGAAAAATAAAGAGTTTATCATATTTATCATAATATAT
The DNA here is from genome assembly GCF_000732505.1 of Cyprinodon variegatus. Taxonomy (NCBI): domain Eukaryota; kingdom Metazoa; phylum Chordata; class Actinopteri; order Cyprinodontiformes; family Cyprinodontidae; genus Cyprinodon; species Cyprinodon variegatus. The sequence goes on from NW_015151181.1 coordinate 299,908, forward strand.
GAGGAAAAACAGCTAAAATGCAGCAGGTACTTTTCAAAGTAAAGTATGTCCACAGTAAGAATCAATCAATCAAAACTTAGCAGATAAAAGACATTTTGTTCTTGGGATAAAATGCTTTGGATTCTGTTTACCGCTGCATGCAGAAGCAATTTTTAATTCAATGATGACTTTAACCTAACCCTATCAGAAGCTTTAAATGTGACTGGGAGCAGAAAGGATCCAACAAAAGAGTTTATTTTGTATTGAAAGCCTGTCTTTAAAAACATTTGGGAAGAAGTGATTGAACTAATGTATTATAATGCTTGATGTAAAATCCAATTTCATTAAAAAAATAGAGCAAATTTCATGCACATCCATGTCTTTCTTTATAGCAATGAGTCACAAGTCTGTCAGAAAAGAGCTGTGAAGAACATTAATGTGAAAGTGAGCTAATTATGGATAACAGAACATTTTAATGCTTTAACACATTAGAATGCAATGAGATCTTTAATATATGATATGTGCTCAAGTATCCAACAATTCTCCCAATCTGTTGGTTCTGTTAGGCGCTTTACTTCGTTTAGGGTTTTTAAGTTCAACCCAGAAAAACAAATCTCACATTCATTAGCTGCATAATGTCTCATTGAGAATAAGATAAACTGTTATAACTTTATAAGGTATATATAAATAATTAGGTTTGTTGTTTAGTATTGGTTTTGATTGCTTTCATTGCTTTACTCAGTTATGTAATTGACCTGCTTAAAAAGAGGTCAATTAAAGAAAAAGTTCAGTATTTTTTCTTAGTAGGATTCTGGGAAGCAGTACCTGCAGAAATGTGTCATATCTTAATAAGCCTAAAATAAATAGAAGAAATCCTCAGACCAAGGTAGGCTAACACCAAGTAACAAGGATCTTCCATTAAGCTTATTTTGGCTTTTTTTAAACCACTCAAACTTAAATATGATCCTACCTGGAATTAACACAATACATGGCTATAATAACCTCTTATGTTTCAACAATACCACGGATAGTACTGTAGGTGTGTTTTAGTTATTCTAGTATGAGAGTAGACTGTTGCTACCAGCTGTATCAGTCTGTATTTCCAAAGGTTTACTCCACCTGTGGTGGATTTGGAAATATTAATCAAGTAAAGGAGGAGCTGATGCATTGTTTTCCTTTTTAAAGCATCCTTTTTATTTTTACCTGCCACTTGACAATCGACTTTTTGGGGTTTGATGATTTTCTTGTGTTTTGGTACAGAAACTGTTGAAAAACATTTATATTCACTGATGGGGGCTCAAAGAATTGTAAATCTGTCTGCAGACTTCAGCCCTGCTGGCAGTCACCCAGATAATGTAGACCTTTACCACTCTTTGTGAGAGATAGTTAAGTACTTTTCAGACATTTAAAAAAGAATTTTTGGCATGAGATATTTTAGATCTCCTTAATTCGTCCTCTATAACCACGGGAAACAGGACACGGACCTTGTTACATGTCAGTGGTCTGTTGGTTCCATTTGTATTCAATGAGTAACTGATGGCTTTGGAGGGAAATGTAATATGCACTTGTAATGAAATGGAAGGTCCTCCTTGAATTCCCCTGTGTGCAGAGGTCTCTTCGTTTTCTTGCCTCTTGCACCTCTTGCTCTCATGTTTATATAACAGTACGATCTCAATCATTTTCTCCAGCTGGTTGAAGGTTACCAGGGGCAAGAGGGTAACAAATGGGCTCAGTGCACCATCTGAGAGCTAGCAAGCTGAAGGCTGGATAATGGTCTGTCATAATGGACAATATAGGCAGAGCCCTCCTGAGACCGGGATACCAAAGAACAAGTAGGCTGAATTATTCATGGTTACCATGGCGGCCCGCACAGCTGCATTACATTAGGCTCTTCATTAGCTGAGGCGTATTCTACAAAAAGCTTGAAAGTAAAATATGACCAATATCTCCCATTGAGGAAAGACATTATCATAAACTCTCGAGGGGGTTTATTCCTGCCTAAATGTGCCTGAGTGCTGACCTTCCGTGCCGCAGTAATAATGTGGTGGGGATTAAAATGTGATTCCATCCACGACAAGAGCTCCTCATGCTTATTCTAATGATGGCTGCACTGTGACAGCCCGGCTACGTCTGACTCTGCAGTCATTTCCCACTAATAAGACACTTAACACAAGGCCTCTTGCTCCTCTCAGCTCTTGAATTCGACAATGAGGTAGACACAAGTAGCTGAGGGAAAATTGCACTCCCGGTTATATTTGGTTTGCACGTAAATGTACAAAGCTGTCATCAAATGTATAAGACTATATATCAGGTAGTATAGCATTAAAATGTTTAAAGCTGCATGAGTTTTTCTTTGTACAGAGAGAAAAAAACAGGTGAAGTCATAATTGTCTGAATTAAATAGCTTTTCAAAATATGTCATTCTTTTCTGTTCTGTTTCTAAGCAAGATAAAAAAAAAATCTCTTTAGATTTCTGAAAATGTTAAAATGTCTAAAACTATTGGAATGCTTTTATAAAACAGGACCAGTGTGTATAAATGCTATTGAGGCTATCAAAGAAGTCATTAATTAGGCAAAGCAAAAGAAAAGTATGCATTAAAAACTAATTTATAACTTTTTTTCAAACTACAATTTAATAATTTTTTCTCTAAGGGCTACCTGCTCGATCAGGTTCTTGTAGAAAAGTAACTCTGAGCAGAAATAGAGGTCTCAGTAATGCTAGAGGAAAAAATTTACTTTTTTGCTTAAATATCCAGAAACTCTTGTAAACTTTTGATGTAAAACCAAGCAACCAAGCTGTTACCAAGTGAGTTAATTAAGTTCACCCAATAAATTAATTTACAACAGTTTGACTTGATGACTCATAAACTAAATAATTTAAGTTGGAAAACTGTAATTCAGTCACTTTTGATCAATCAAAGCAATTCATTAAAGTTGGGTCTTTAATGTTCTCTTTTTAGAGTACAATAATACATGAGAAATTAAATGTTCTTGCAATTCTTTCCGCTTAATGGTTTATTATAAAATGTGTTATTCGATTGGAGCTTCGCTTGTTATGGTCCTCAATGCTCGTCCTTGAATTACCCTGGAGCAACATTTTTAGGTTGTTGGAGGTCAAGCTAACAGAAAAAACTTTCATTGTACTGCCTTCTCTCAAATGATTTATGCTTAGAGTGGGTCATTAACTTCATCAGCTGTTTAGATTTTTGATGCTATCATGCATATCAAAGAAGTTTTGGATTTGATTATTACTTTTTGTATTAAGTATTTATTTTTCAGAAAATATTTGAAATTGAAATATGGTGGATGCAATGATTTTTGTGCTTGCCACTGAACTCTCTACATATAAGACAGTCTCTTCGAAAGGAAAACATAGACTTAATGAATGGGTTTTTTTTTTATAAGTCCAGTGCATCTAAAGACTTTTAACTTCCAACTAACTTTTATTTGGTGCGATTTTTTAAGCAAACTCTCAGCTTGGCTCTAACTGACCTTAAAAAACAAGAGGCCTGTTTTAGCTTTTGTGTAACACTGATTGAGATCTTTACTTATCCAATTCTCAGATTTGTAAAGAAGGTAATGAATGTTCAGTCAACATAGGTTTCTTGTATTTTGAAAAGGCTTGCAATCATTTCAACAGTTAAGCCCCTCTTCAGCATGAACTCAAACATTTCACAGCTGAAATCAGGGGTTTTTCCTTCTAATCAAAGAATATGATTCTCAACTAAAAAGAAGTTGAACTGTTTTTACTGGATTTAATCGCATCTGTCTCTTGTGACTAGAATCATTCAAGTATTTTTAGTGTATAGTTATGAAGGTATGGACTGTGAGACAGCAAGAGATGTTTGGGACTTTTCTAAAAT
>NW_015151181.1:304182-319584 GCF_000732505.1 Cyprinodon variegatus
TTAAATTCCTGTTGGAACTGAGTTCTCGCAGTGGATGGAAGATTGGCTTTCAGTGATTTTGGGACTGAATTTTTAGTTAGATTTCTAGTTCCAGCATTAACTGTAAAAATAGCAGTATTATTGTCTTCATCAGACTGTTCATGCAGCAGCATCTACAGAACAGTATGAGGCAGACTGCCACACTTTCTGCCTACAGCTATTAACACAATATTAACATATCCAACTCATTGAATAAACCCTTAAAATATGATATACTACTACATTCAATTTCCCTTTCAGATTAAAAAAGGTATTTCAGAATAGAAAGTTCTATATCATTCTTTTTTAAACAAATCAGAGGTCAATTACTATATTGGCATGTATGTGATAAAATATTGTCTTTGGTACTCAGAGAGTATTTATTTTCATAAAACATTAGTTATTTCTGGTGCTATTTCTCCAACCCAAAAGAAATGAACTTACCTTCACTGGAACTCAGTGACTCAGTGATGCAGTATGGTAGCATGTACCTTGAATGGGCCTTATACAGAATGCATGTATTTATATCTGTAAATATGCTACATTACAATGCGAGCAGTGGTAATGCACAATATAGAGAAGAAACCACAAAAAGCAGCAATGAAAGAAGCAATGGAGGCAGCAGCAAGAGGAGTCCTAGGGTGCTGGAGTGGCAGGAAGAGGAGTAGCAGTAACTTCCAAGGGAGGATGCTGGAGCTGCAACACGAGTAACAGCAGTAGGAGCAGCAGTAGCCGGACAAACTGCTCAATGACATTATAACTTAAAGAGGCCAGACTCTTAAGGAAGAGCTATTTAAGCAGTGTGGGGTATTTCTAAATGGACAAAGCTGACAGAAAAACCTGCCTTGTATTGTTAAAAAAATTATCTACAACTTAGATTTGCATCCAGACTGGTCTCTAAGCAGAGCTCTGCTGGTTCAAAAAATATGCATGCACAACTTAAAGCAGGAGATCACAAGCTATGTTCAGCAAAGCTGTCAAGAGGAGTAAAAAATGTGCTTCAGCTGTTCTGGACTCAAGAAAAAGTTCACCTTAGTCTGCTCAGCATGTCAGATAATAGTTTTCAAAACTCTTTATTATGACTAAGCTTATATTTAGTATTGGTATTAGTGCTCTGTAGCTGTCAAATTTCCTGTTTTGACCCGGAAACTACCATATTTTACCTCTCTTACCCTCCTGTATTAGGAGTCTCCTGTAAATTTTCTGTATTATTATATTATAAAATACTGTAGCACAAAAAGGGGGTGTGGAGTCTATGTGGTGCATGGGGCCGCTGCTATATCAGGGGGGTGCCAAAGCGATGAGTTAACAAAAATGCATTTTTTTCTGTATATAACAGCTTTTGTGAATGTGTAAATTACAGACATTAAAGATAAGTGCCCCCACCCCTCCTTCCTGTCTCCCACCAGGTGCTTCAGCATGCACTCCCTTGAGCGTGCGACTGTTTGAGCAGGAGCGAGTGTTTACATGGGGGAGCAGTTGTGCTAAAGGTGGAGTCAAATAAAAGTGAGCTCTAAGGAGCTGAAAACAGGAAACAAAACAGGGAGAAGGAAAAAGATGATGCCACGATGAAAGCCAAATTTTCCAAGTGGCTAAAAGATGGAAGGTAAATGAAGTATATCAGCTTGAGCTTCTGCGTCGAGGCTGGTACACAATAAAGTTGGCCGAAACTACTATAAGTAAAACAGCAGCTTACTGTAGCCTTCCAACTCAGTACCAATCAGTATTTACAATATAACAGATCATGTCAAAATTTTTATATATGGTTGTTTTATTGTACTGGCAATTATCAAATTAGAATGGCGAATCATTACATAGGTCAAACTTAGAACTTGGGAGCAATAGATGAATTACAGGGGGAAAAATCCTGTCCTTTAACCTGTATATTGATTTTCTGATACAGAAATATCATTTTTTATATCATTACTATTTCATTCCAGTTTCTTCTTGAACCCCAGTCGGCCTCAGCAGACGGCCGCTCACACTGAGCCTGGTTCTGCTGGAGGCCTCTTCCTGTTAAAAGGGAGTTTTCCTCTCCACTGTCGCTACAAGCATGTTTAGTGTGAGGGATTGCATTCGAGTCAATGAGTCGATGCAATCAATTGGTTTTCCTTAGATAGAAAACTTTCATCAATTTGACTGTATGATCTGGTGAACTGTAAAGTGCCTTGAGATGACGTGTTGTGAATTGGAGCTATATAAATAAACTAAATTGAATTAAATTATTTTATTTTTTATTTCTGTTTTTGAACCAATGACAGTTGTTAAATATATTATTTCAGGTCCAATAAACTTGATAACTTTTAAGATGTCTATAGAGAGATATTTAATTTAATTTTGTAATTATATGGAGGAGGCTTTCATTTTCTTTTGAAAATTAGATTGTATCTTTTAGCAATTTTTGGTACAGGTATAAATTGAATTAAACTTTTGCATTTTTATAGCTGGCTTTGCTCCTTTAGCTTTAAAAACCAACAAAGTTTCAGGTTTCATTTGATGTTGTGGTTCGGCTGTGATATATATATAACTTAAAACAAGTAAGCCTAGAAATGTGTCTCAAATGTTTAAATAATTTCAACATGGGACTAGACTGCATTTTATATTGTATGTGGAAGCCTTCATAGGCTGCTTGATGGCATCATTCTGATACTGACCAAAGTGTATTAAGACTACGATATGTGTAAAAAAGTTAATGTCGTTCAGCTGTGAGGATGGAGAGAAAGAAGGGAAGAAGAGTGATAAACAAGGAGAGGCAACAGGTTGGTCTGATAGGTGGAAGTGTAGAAACAGCCTCTTGATACCAAGCGATTCCTCAATATTTGTTATGTTGAAAACATTAACAAGATGTGTCATTTATTCAGACCTTTTAAATAGTTCCTGTTTGACAATATTACTTAATAGCAAAGAAATATTATCTAAAATAAATTGATCTGCCGCTCCAAACAGAACTGTTGCTAGGAGTAGAAGTCAAAATCTGATCACCTTATTTTTCTTATTGGTTGAAAGTGTTTATTATAGATTAATGTGCACCTGTCTTAATCTATAGTGGATACTGGAGCCTGACTGGGATAGTCAGCTGGCTCGCAGCGGATGTCCTAAAATTGACCTTATTTACCCTTATTTACTGGTCCATCCCTGCTGCAGTTCTTTAGGAAGACTGAATAAAGTTAATGTTTTTTTTGTAACCAAAGAATTATATTTACATCTCTGATATTATCTACAGCTAAGAAAATATTTGGCATTGTCAGCGTGCATATTATCTGCCAAAAGAGCTACTCCATCTATAAGTTGAGCAGAGGTGCTCACACTCTGGAGGAGAAATCTTAAAACTGTCCTATGTTGGACAGAATGGCCTCTTTTATATGATGCATAATTGATGTTATATATCTATCTGTACTAAAATAATAGAATTAACAGGAACTTTTGCCATTAACAGAAATAGTATTTTCTCTGCTTTTTAAAATGTTGGATTGTGACAAAATGAAAAACAAATTTTTTAAGGTTTTTCCTTTCACAGTTTTGGCAAATGAATTAATAGTAATGTTTTAAGAACCATCGTTGAAATGTAAACATGAATAGTTGTGGGTCTGCTCACACAAAATGGATGGTCTGTCAGAGGAAGAGAGCTAATGCATCGAGTTGTTTTAATGGCCAAATAACTGGTAATATGCAAGTAGTAATGCATCCATTAATGAAGATATGCAAACAGGAGGAGGGCAAAGGAATAGCACAGCTGAAACATGAGCAGTTATTGAATAGTCAATACATTGTCATTAAAATGTGAAAATTGTTCCCTCAACATCAAGATATTGATCCATTCATGTTCTCACTGTCTCTGACTTAACCAGGGGTCCACTGCCACTGGTTCTATTTCAGGGTGCTACCCTTTCTGGAATACTGAAATAGTCTCAGTGAGACATTTTGGTTTAAACAGGTTAGAGGTCATCACACTTAGATAACTGTAATCATGCAGCAGTTGAAACATAAATAGATGATGCCTAGAAGAAGTATTCATTTCCCTTTAACGTGTTGAACATTTTGTCACATTACAGCTATAAAGTTCAACATGCTCTGCATACGTGGAAAAGTGGCAGAGGAAAGCCATTGTTAAAAATCAAACCATTCGAATTCTTGAGTGCAGTTTGCATTAAGAGCCATATGAAATATTAAGAAGGAGGTGGTCTTGCTGTAAAGAGTGTTAAAAAGAATACTAACAGTGCACAACACTCATAACACAACATACTCATATTGATACACGGTGGTGGCAGCAGAATGCTCTGTGAATGTGGAAATGGAAAAATATGTCAATTTCCAAATTTGCAAAGCTGGTTGTGGCATGCCCCACAAGGCTTGTAGCTTAGTCATAATTAAGAGTGGTTGCCACAGAATTTTATTTAAAAAGATATATCCATTCTTTCTCAAAGGCATTTAAATATGTTACAAGTCATTTTCTTTTTAGAAAACAGGCACCACAGAATTAAAATGTGTTCCTTTGCAATACAGGTCAATAATGCATGAGGGAGGATCTAAAGAGCAGATCTTTGCAAGTTATCCCTGTCCATAAAAAGCAATGACAACAAAGCCCTTAAGCTGTTTAATCACATGATGCCTTCTTTAGACTGATTGTGGACTTCATCCTCCTGTACATTCTTTAACCTCAATGACACACCCTCCTTTCTCAGAAACAATGCCTTATTTAATTGGATGTTATTCTGAGGTAATCCACATACAGAGAGAATCATAAGAGAGAACTTGAAGATTTATATTTTCCTTAATCCGTTGCATTTGTGTGATTTAGCATTGCAATGGAGCAAAACTCAATCATCTGAACAGAAAGAAAATACCTTCTTTAATATTTATAATCCCCTTTGAACTGTAAACTCCATCTGTAGTTTAAAGTGATGACTCATTCAAAGCATGATCTTAATCCGTTTTCACGCAGCTTAGTTCTCAAACCAAAGGGAATCAGAGGGGGGGATTGAAAACAGTCATCAATGCAACAATTTAGAAACAAAGACAAAAATTTGCTTTTCAAATCCCCTCCCTCTGTGTATCGCCATAATACAGTGAGAAAATCAAAGCGATATGACCTTTTTAGTAAGAAATGTGTAACTCTGAATAATATGAATATTTAAAAGGTGCAATCATTACTTTAAACTATGAGCTAGGACTGTAATATAATGTCATTATTTTTAGCAAAATTTAATCATTAGTGCCCTTTAATTGTAGTTATTCTAAGCTATTTATTATCCTATCAAACTTATAACTGTCTCATGTTTTTGACAAAGTTAAAGCTAAGCTAGAAATACTGAAGAAAATAGATTTTTCATGTGCATAAAACTTGTATATTTGGTGCATTCTGTTTGTACTCAGAAGTTTGTGTTAAATTCTTGCCTACATGCATCAATAATGTAGCACAAGAAGAAATGTGTTTTTATTTCCTTTGTTTCAAAATTCATAAACTGTATGTTAAAATATTCCTCTGTGTTTATGGACTATTTCATTAAATGACTGTCTAAGGTCTATTTAACCACCATTTGCCTTGATATTTTTTTATATCCATAGGTTTCTCAACTTGAAACTGTTTCATGTAACTGTGTATGTCCAATTTATGGGCCCCATAAAAAAAATAATAAAAAAAGGTAAAGGCTTACTTTTTTTTTTTTTTTTACATTGCTCATAAATGCAGTTAGCCAGATTAGACCACACACACGTCTACTCTCAGCAGATTGCAGTTTATCACTTGCAAGTCTTCAATGTGCAACTAAATGACTTTATGAATGGCAACTTTCCTGCTGTGCTTGCAGTTAAAGTTTCACTGTCTGGTTTCTGTTACATAAAGAATGAATCCTCAGATAACTAAACAGAGCGAGTATAAAGATTAGACTGGCATCATTTTAAAACCCAGCTACTGACAGGCAGGTGATTCTTATTTGGTCTCAAACGACATGACTCGTCCGAGACAGAAGATCAACAAAGTTCTGTACAACAGCCAACAGTGTGATAAGTTTCCATGGACTTAAGCCAAAGTTGACCACAAATTAATTTCATTCCCATAAAGATTAAACAAACACAAAACCCTGCATTCATACAAACAGTGTTCCCCTAAGCAGCATTCACACCACATCTGTCAATGTGACACCTTACTACATGGCTGTACTGAAAAGTTTTCCAGTTTAATTTGTAACCAGGAGAAAGATTGGTTTTAGAAAATTCTAAATTCTGCTTTATATCTTTCTATTTTCCTTCTATTAATCAAACTAATTTTAAAAAAAAGCTACAAACCTGGTTTGTGAAGGTAGTTTGGTTCTATTTTTGCTCAGCAGTGATGAATGTAGCTCTGGGAGTTATGGATGGGTTAATTAGCAGTGAGAGCTCATCTCATTAGACAGTGAATGGCATTGGTGCTGAGTCTACAGCCTGCTGTCAGAGCTCTAATAACACATTCTTCCACAGAGCTGCTTCAGCATCTCTCCGTGTTTATTTTTCTCTTTATAGACGCTGACACACATCATTAAACCCCATCATTCTTTCACACAACAATGATCCAAACTCACACTTACAAAACGACTCAGCCTGCCAGCTGGCCACATCATATAAACAAGTTGTCCATTTTTGATAGCAAGTCTTATTATAGCCATTTATTGTTCTTCAATATACAGATTTTTTTCTATAAAAGTTTAAACAGTAGTTATAGAGCAGAAGGTATTTAAGCAGTGCTGTTTAAAGTTTTAAACACCTAGCCTTCATTGTATTCATACAATGATTTTTTATTTTTTGAAATACATATTCTGACATATGAGATGTGGATTTGTGGTCAGGCTAATTATTGGGATACCCTTGGACATATCTGGAGAAATGTAAAGGAAAAACATATTTGTAAAGAGGGTGTGTAATTAAATCTGAACATAAATTTTCTGCTAAAATTAGTAAGGAAACACAATCATAAAGACCAAGGGTAAAAGCTGAATTGAACTGAGTTTTGAAGAGGGTAGATTAGATAATAATAATAGCAATCTAAGGTTTTAAAAAAAACACCTACATATGACTTTTCAATATGACATGATAGAATAGAACATATATGGTGCAACTCCCTCACTACCTACTGATAGGCCAGGCGTGGAGAGCAGGCTGCCAGGGGAGGCCTGTGGTGACTCTGGGGGAGCTGGTTCACAGCTCAGGTAGGAAACTCTGCTTACAGAATAAATAATCATGGGTTTTACTCATCTGACCTTTTTTGAAGAGAGAAAATAGGAAAAGTATAGTTAAACAACATCCAATAGATGTTTGCCACACTGTGGGACGAAGACAAAGCAAATGTTTGAAAGAATGTGTTCTGATCAAACGAGAGCAAAACTAAACTTTTGTTCTTAATGCTAAATATATGGTGTTAAAGCTAACAAACATAACAACCCAAAGATAAAACTTAGTGGTATTCTCATATTTTTTGTATGCATATCATGTTAGAATGGCACAATTAAAATCCAGAATTAAATTCATTTGAACATTTTTGGAAAGACTCTGTAATCACTGTTCACTTTTGTAATTTTGAATAAGCTTTAATGTTACCTATGCAGGATGAGAACAAATATTAGCTTTTAGATATGTAGGAACTCTTAGAATATGGGAGATAATTACTTATGTAGATCAATCTGTTCAAATTTAACAAAAAATATTCTGAGTATTTCTGCTTTGGGTCATAATTAATCCATTAAATACTGTATATTGTAGTTTATGTCGGCAACAAGAAAAATATAGAAAGGCCACTGCAAGCCAGAACCACCTCATCATGTTGTTATTGATTGAAGTTTATTGCTAATCTGTCATAAATACCGCTACATATGGATAACTATGGTGATCAATTTTCTTTAAAAAAAAAACAGAACTTGAGCTGTTCTTTATTGCAGAAATGTTGTAAATGTAAATGTAGAAGGCACTGTTTTAAACATACACTACAAATAAGAAAACAACACAGAAAAATAGGTTTTATTAAAGTACAAATAAGTGGAAGAATTTAACTTTCTCTTTCTGAAATGTCGGAGTTTTTATTAACATAGATTACAAGAGGAGGGATTGCTTTGAGCTAAGGTTAGGTGAGTTCAACGTGTTCACTGTTTATGGGTCCTGACTCAGCAGGAGGACGTAAAAAAAAACCTCCACAACAACACTGTGTGTATAAATGGCCAAAAGTCAGAGTAAGGCATCTTTAAATTTTCAGTAAAGTAAAATCTAGTCTCTCCACTAACTGCTGCTTCTTTCATTAAACAAAATAACAAATCTGTGTCTTAACCCTGTTTTTGAAAAAAAAAAATAAAAAATCAATGTTTCAGTTAAACCGTTTTACTGGTATCAGTTTTGGCAGTGAATTGTACGTATTTCAGTATAGAAATTAGACAGTCTTTATGAATTATATTAATATTTTAAATAATCTAAGTTTGAATTATTATATATATATATATATATATATATATATATATATATATNGCGCAATAAGAAAGGTTCAACAGTGGTTTCTTTATAGCCTTTAACTCATGTTCCTGTAAGACAAAGCTCAATTACTGGTAAAAAAAAAAAAAAAAATATATATATATATATATATATATATATATATATATATATTTTTTTTTTTTTTTTTACCAGTAATTGAGCTTTGTCTTACAGGAACATGAGTTAAAGGCTATAAAGAAACCACTGTTGAACCTTTCTTATTGCGCGATCTTGAGGATTTTTGTCTGATTGTGTTGTCAGCACATTCAATTTTGTGCAGAAGAAAGTATTTAATGAGAATGTTTTCATTCATTCATTCAGGTCTAGGATGTGTTTTTTGAGTATACCTGTAAATTTTTTGGGGAAATGTTTATCGATTGAGAAATGCCTCTGAAAGATTTTCCTAAGTATTTATATATATCCATTTTGTTTAATGCTAGTTTTAATAAGCCTCTAGGAATTCTGTTCAGTTCAGTCTTCTGTTGTTTTATCCTATCACGTTCCCCCTACTTTGGTTATTTCAGTTGCTGTTGACCCAGCATTTTTGAATCATGGATAACTGGATATTTTCCCTCTCATAAGCCCTGCAGCACGGCAGTCTGGGGTTTGAATTTAGGCATATGATCTTTCAGAAAGAAGTTTACATATTCTCCAGATGTATTCACTATTAGAACTCCAGCTTAATTTCCTATCCCAAAGTATCCTTATCAGGACACTTTTTATACTTCAGGATAAAATTGTCATGTGTGTCTCTGTATTGGCCAGCAACTCTCTATTAGACAGCAAATAGGCGGATGGAATATTGTCAATAGGAAAGGATACTGGATATTATTTCAGCATCAGGTAGTTATGGAGCTAAATCAATCAATTCACAATCATTGACATCGTATGTGAGATTTGGCAATGAAAATTAAAACATTGAAAATTTAAATCCTGGAAATTAAAACATTAAAATGACAAACATTAAAAATACTAAGTTTCTTGAAAAAAAAAAGGAAAACTAGTGAAAGTACTGCCATCTCAGCTGCATCATCGTTTCCATTGAGAGATGATTTTAGTGTCACTGCAGAGTTCCTGCAGCTACGACGTCACTACAAGTTGGCGCTTTTTTTGTGTGGGGGTGGGGCTAAACTGAAGGCTCCTTCCGTGTTTGACTTTTCGATGTTAGAAATTTCTGTGTTTGACTTCTTAATGTTTGACTTTACGATGTTAGAATTTTCAGGGTTTGGTATTTCCATTTTTTTTTATTTTCAATAAGAAAACTCACATTTAATGTCAATGAAAGCTGGCACTGATTTATCTTCATAAGAAGTTAATTTATGATCAAAATACTGAATCTATTAAGTGACTTGTTTTTTTGTATTTCTGATAAACTATTAGATAATTCCGAAAACTGCATTAAGGATTTAGGAAAAAAAGAAAAGACATTTCCAGTTTACTTGTTTATTTGTAAGACAAGATTAATCCAGGAACAAGCGAAAAAAAAAAAAAAAAAACTGTTAATACTTGAACTGCCTGAAAACCTTAACAATGAAAATATTACATACATATTTTATTTTCTCATCTAAATTTGCTCAGCAGCCTCCATGTTGGTCAAACACAGATCATTTGACGAATGATTCTCCACCCAGCAGGCTTAATGTCTCCTGCATATTTAAAGCCTATCCTTTTTTTTTAGATTCCCAATCAAAGTAGCTGGCAGGTCTCTGGTGTGAGCCGCGCCTCTCAGTGCTCCATGAATCATTCATGCTGTTTAGCTCACAGTTGTTTGGGTGCATCTGGCTTGGGGAGAAGTTGGCCAAATGGAGAGGCCACATGGCAGCTCCAGATGTTTTGCTTTTGTATATGCATAGCTCATCAAAAACAACAGGCGATGCCACCCAAGAGTCTGTGCCATCTGTGGGAGAGCAGACAACGGCTTCTGAAATTCCCTAGTGTATAATTGGAGGACTCTTATAGAAAGTTTTGAGTTATTTTAAGAAACTGCAATGCCAGATTCAGCAGCTCTTAGGACAGGAAACGGGACTCGACGGATGTGAAAACTTTGGGCAGCAGGCTGCTAATTTGAAGTCAGCTCTTCACCAGGAGTGTTTGGATCTTGGAGAAAATAAGAATCTGCACAGTAGAAGTGTCCTAGAGCAAGACAGAAAATTCTCGACAGCTGTTAGGGAAGTCTTACAATTGTATGACCTACCTATGAGAAGAGGAGGAAGCACTTCCCCCTTCATGGATCAGTTAAACAAAGAATTAGAATACCATTACAGGAATAATTCAATTGGTGAGACAGCATCAGTCTCTCTAATTCCTTTATAATATATTTTTTAAAGTGATTTTCTGCAAGAGCTGCAGTAATGTAAGAATGTTTTTGCTCATTTCCATCTTCAATATTTTAAAAACTGTATAGTGCAGGATTTTTGTCAATTTTTGAAAAAAACCACCCTCTCTACTTAAAAAAACAAACAAAATGCACATGTACAACCCTGTATCCACTCCCGTGATGGAACGCCAATTAAACGCGTGTGAGAGCGTGCACGAGCCCATTTCTCCTCGTGCACGTGCTGTTTAGAAGTTGCTGTTTGTATCGCGAATACAAGTTTGCTTTCCAAAAGAAGATTTGCAGTTTTTTCAACAAGGTGGAACCAACAACCGGAAAGGGAAAAGGGGAACAACAAAGAAGACGGCCTTACGTAAACATATCACCAGAATGATTGACAATTAAAAGGACCACTTATTTTCAGGATCCACCCGGAAAAAGAACATCCTCCACTAAACCTTTAAGAATTAAAATCTTAATATTAACAACAAGATTTTCTAAAAAGTGCCAACCTTCCCAAATTCAACATAATACATTATTAAAGGTAAAAAATCTAAAAAGTGGGGCATCTCTGTTCAGTCTTCCTTTTGTTTTCTAAACTTCTAATACTCTATGGTTTAAATGAACTGCAAAAATGTCCCACTATGTATTAAATAGGTAAACAGGTTGTAAATGGCATATCCTTTCTGCACTAAAACTAAATTGACTATTAGCCTACTGATGTAAGCTATTAGACAGGTATTTTAACAGCATCCAACATGAAGAGCATTGTGAATGCTACTTGGTAGAGCTTGCAACAGCTGTTCCAAGACAGAATTGCACCCTAAGCAGAATTTTGGATGGCGCTATTCAACATTCAGAAACTTTTTTTAAATCTCTTTTTAAAATAAATTTATTGCTATTAGATTTAATTACAGCTTAGAAGTAATGTGCTCTTGGAGGCCCCCTGTTGGCCTGGGGGCCTGGACAATGGAGCATGCGTTGTTGTAATAAAAACCTAAAACTTGACTTTCCAGCTATCCAGTCACTAATCCCGGTTGATCCAAGTGAAAATAATCAGATTCTATTAAAAAGCAAATTTTCTCATACATCTCCATTTTGTACACAAAGTTTTAAATATCTGTCAACTCGTGTTATTCTGAATCCTGTCCTCTCTTTAGGCTTTTTGTGTCCGTCCCCCCTTTTGCGAATCAGAGTCATCCTTAGATTCCTGCCATTCTCGGTAAAATCATTATTTAGTCCTTTTGTAAGCAAGCAGTGTCCCAGATCACAAATTAATCTTTCATATGTTTCCAAGATCTAGCCTGCTGTAATCCCATCTGTATGAGACACAACAAAGCACAGCCAGAGAGCGCCCATGAATTATTCATTCATTTCTCATGAAAGGCTTTCGTTATGTCTGTCATGTTTCACTCTTGCAGGGAAAATCCATTGATCCTTGCCTTTTCTCCGACAACAAGAACAAACAACCGACATCACATGGGCTGTGCATTTTGCAACGCTCCAGCAAATAGATCTGAGAGAAAATGCATCTGTAATAAGGGTCTGAGTTATCTATTCTACATATGTGCATAATGCACACACACAAACAGCTCACACATAGTCGTCTTTAAATCATATTAAACATACCTCTTAGCTAATAGCTGCAAGAGTGGCCTCGGGTGAGACGCAAAGGATAAAGTCACATGTCGCCTGCCAGTAATCATTTATCTCCTGTATTATTATTATGTAACAAGCATGTCTTCTTTTTGACAAGTTGCCTCCATAATTCAGTGCAACAGAATAGAGAAAACAGCATTGTTAACAAGAAAAGGCTTTAAATCACAAGCACAGAGTACATTTCCTGTGAAATATTAATGTGGAAAGTGTGTTTATGTACAAGGAACAAAGGGCAGAGTGTTGTACATCAATGGGCTGACGCTGCTGCGGGCTCTGCTTACTCCAGCTATGGCACATTGTGTATGTATAGGGGATTGGTGCATTGGGGAAAGAGAGGGAGAGAGAGGGAGAGAGTCATTTATAATGTATAGGCCTGCTGGAGCATGAAGTGTTGAGTCTGCCTGGGTGAGTGTGCATAGCACAGTGTGGCTGCATGGTCTTCACCTCACACCAAGCATTTGCCTTATTTAATTTAAAAGCTTTCCTCTGGAGACATGTTTGGGATCTCAGAATGTTTGATGAATAAGACAGATCCAATTCATTTTTACGTAGATGACCTGAGAAGACACAACTCTTCCTTTGAAGTCACACAGTCCACATTAGGGTCTTGTTACTTACGGTGTAATGAGGTTAGTCGAGGAATAGTCTGCAGGATGCTTCAGTAGTCCTCATCTCAAAGCAGCAGAGTTTGATTGAATCCCCTTCAAAGTCAGCCCAGTTCTACTTAGGAACAGCTATAAACAATGCAGAGACACACTAATACAGTCTATGAGACAAATTGGTGATTTAGGTTCTATTAAGTTAAAATAAACCATTGCCAATTAAAGGAATTAGTTTGTTGTTTTGTTTTTTAACTAAGGTTCTTCATTAGCTCTAGTTGCCTAATTGGTTGTCATAGTTGTGTATTACAGTTTGAACGAAATCAAATATTCTCATTGTCTGTTTTAGAAGTTCAAATCAATTTAAACTGAAAAATACTTTTTTTCCCGTATCCATTAAGAAGCTATTTAAAATTAAAACCGGGATTTTCTAAGGAAGTTAAATGCATGTATGTTACTCACTTCGCCTGCAGGAGAATCTGAGAGTAATATTTAAAACTGATAACAGGAAGACAGTTTGAAGAACAGCAACTTTTCAGTGTTTCATCCTTTAATTTTCAATCATATCTGGTGATATGTTTACATAAGGCCATTCTATGTCCTCGGCCCAATTTTCCCTTACCAGTGGTGAGTCTGAGATATGAAAAATTGCAAATCTTCTTTTGGAAAGTAAGCTTGTATGAGCAATGCAAATAGCAACTTATAAACTCGCATGCATTTAATAGGCATCTGGAGCGGGTACAGGGTTGTGCATGTGCATTTTTTAAAAAGTGGAAAGGGTGGTTTTATAAAAAAATTACAAAAATCCTCCACTATACCTTTAAACAGGCAGAATATGGTATTTAGGGTCTGAAATCTGAAATCATAGTGTTTAAATAGTGGTCTCCAAAACATATGGATACTACATTTGATTAGTAATGCTAATAGCTGTTTGCACTGTATAAAAGGCCAAGGACAACTTCTCTAAAATAAGTTTGGTTTTGTTATATTATAGTAAAATTAGTCAAACCCCGTTTTACAGAAATTCTCTCACAAACATCCCCACTTATGTCGGTATGAATGAGAAAATGTTGTTAGATGTTGCCCTTTTATTAACTTTTGAAAAATTACCAAAAGAGAAACCAGAACCGTCTGAAACTTCGATCGGCAGGAGAAAACCAAATAAGTAATTTCCGGTGGCTTCTTGTTTTTGTTCTAGTTTGATGTTTATGATATGAATCTAGCAAGAGTCAAAATAATCTACTTTACATACTATCAAAATGACTTTTTAGAAATCCTGTTACTGGCTTTTGTCCTTTTGCACCTGTAGCTTGTTCTGTTCTGTCACTCATGTTTCTTTCATTGCTCGTTGCAGCTGATATGACAAGTTGCCTGTGCTGATTGTGTGCACTTGACTATGCAGATTACACAGCAGCTTGAAGGGTAAGAGTGTTGTTAGCCTGGCTTCCTCCTCCCTGCTTGTCAGCTCCAAGCAGAGATGAGCTTGTGGCCTGTTCTGTCTGTTGTTAATCCTGCCTGTTCTGCTTTGTCAGAGCCTCTGTTTGAACAATGGAGCTGTCTTCTTGTCTGCTAATTTAGGAACAAACATTTGCCTGTGCAGCAAACAAGCTCTCCCAGGAAGTGCTATTAATAGGATAATTAAGCAGACGGTAATGAGCGGGATTACAGCTAATTATGACAAGATTTGTTTTGGCATTTGCCTGAGAGGCAGCAGAGTGTTAAAGTCTGCACAGGAGTTCATCGCTGCACTGAGTGAGCAGGCACCTGAGTAAACAGACTGGGACTCATTGGGGTGCTGGTGTGATGCATGTTCTTATGAGTGTGTTTGTGAGACAGTGTGAGGGAAGGCTGTGATGAACAATTGTGAATATAACAATGACTCTGGTAAAGCAGGCTATCAAGAGTGAAGGTTAATCCAACACCTCTTTACACTGGGAGCTAATGGGAGCTTACAGTTAGCCATGTCCAAGACATGGCTAACCATCATCATCATCATCATCATCATCATCATCATCATCATCATCATCATCATCATCATCATCATCATCATCATCATCATTATTATCATCATCATCATCATCATCATCATCATCATCTTCATCAACATCGCCTTCATCATCATCATCATCATCATCATATCATCATAACTATTATTATCACAATGAATACCATAATCTTCATGATCAACATCACTAACATTATCATAATGATCACCATCATCTTCATCCTCATCATCATCATCATCATCATCATCATCATCATCATCTTCATCAACATCGCCTTCATCATCATCATCATCATCATCATATCATCATAACTATTATT
>NW_015151181.1:319888-354608 GCF_000732505.1 Cyprinodon variegatus
TCATCATACACATCATCTTCATCATCACTATCATTATCATAATGATCACCATCATCTTCATCCTCATCATCATCATCATCATCATCATCATCATCATCATCATCATCATCACCCAATCACTATAATCCTCATCATCATCATCATCAACGTTGTCTTCATCATCATCATCAGCATATCCATCACTATCATCTTCATCATCATCATCATCATCATGATGATGATCATCATCATCATCATCACCCCATCACTATCACCATCATAATGATCACCATCATCCTCATCATCATAGCTAAAAATAATAGAACACAATAAAAGACTACAATGCAGCATAAAGATATAAAATAAAGCAATAACAAACATTTGTTTAAGCTAAATAAACAAGGTCACAACAACGAAAAACTTCTGTCAAACAGAAACTCCCCAAACACTTTTAAAAGAGTTGAGGTAACAACAACTGATCATTGTTATGTTAAGGCAGACATTATTTGATTATCTTGTATAGTCTCTTTGGTAATTGCTGGACATTTTCAGAGAGATCTTTTTCAGCTGTTTTAAAAAAATAAAATAAACAGGCAGTGCAATAATACTAAATAACTAAACTAAAATTATTTTTTTCATGGTCTACTATTACATGCTTCCATTCCACTTGACGTGCTTGTAGATTATATTTATGAGACTGCAATTTTTCATTTCTTGACAGTAACAGATATTGTATGCCATAAAAGGTCGGTGATCTTAAAAAGATCAATCAGAATTGTATTATTAAGGGACTTTTATCCTGCAAGTCCCAGGATTTGAACCGCAGGGACTGTTTCAGTTTGCTGTTGTCAACTCTGACAGACAGCATGATAGTTTAAATCAGGCTGAGGAAAACTCCACCAGACTCCCAATCCAGCAGGTTGTGGTAATGAGAACACAAAACTTGCATTTAGAATTATAATGTCATTTTGATACAGACTAAACTCCAGTGGTAACTCCATCATAAAAACCTTTTCCAGGAAAAAAACAAACCCTGATGAGAGATTGCTGTAAAATCTCTGTGTTAATGCATAACAGAAAGAACAAAGCTAAATGATAAGAGCCTGCAATTATCAAATTTAAACGCCATAAATTGTCAGGTACTGTACATCCAGACACAGAGTTAATATCAGCCACAAAGTCATATAAACTGCTTTCTTTAAACATTAGACCTCTGTTAGAAAAATCATTTAAAAATAATGGCTTCTTATCTGACCATAATCTTGATGTTATGTTTTTAATCGAAATATGGTCACATGTTACATTGCAAGCAGGATTAATTGTCCAGATATTTGTGAATACACAAATGCATCTTTCTAGGAGACAGCATATGCATATGGCTTTGAGATAGAAATGTTTTGGAACCAAGGATATCCAGTGATATCGAGTATGACTTCAACACGCCAACCAGAGGAGGTAGGCTGCAGCAAAACAAACATGGCAGCACTGGTTTTAGCTGGCATACCCTCTATTTCTTTTAGAAAAACAAGCAGAAGGATGCAAAATTTTTTTGCTTTGGTTGACGGGAGGATGGTTATGCCTTCCCCCAAATAGATTTGGTAAGAGTTTGATTTATCAGTTAACTCCGCTAGATGTGAAACAAATCAAGCCTCTTCTGCTGTTGTGATTGGCTAAAAACTTGGCATGGAAGCCATGTATCCAATCACCTAGAAGAATTGTACTGAATGTCCCTACCTTTTGCAAACACTTTCTACAGAAGCCTTCCCAGATAGATATGTGCAGTTCAATTTGAATTCTACAGGGTATACACAGTAAAATCTGGCTTATGCCAGGTTAGGTCACATGTTGCATGCCACCTAACTA
This sequence comes from Cyprinodon variegatus, assembly GCF_000732505.1. Lineage (NCBI taxonomy): Eukaryota > Metazoa > Chordata > Actinopteri > Cyprinodontiformes > Cyprinodontidae > Cyprinodon > Cyprinodon variegatus. Next base: position 321,731 of record NW_015151181.1, read on the forward strand.
AGTGGCAACTTTATTTAAATAATTACCAAAGTGTAATAGGTTATTTCTGGGCCTATTTGACTACAATAATTGGCTCTTTATGTTTGAACTGTGGTCTTGAATATTTACAGGCCTATATTTAAAGATGGTGCTACTGATACCTTTAACCTCATTTAGTCTTCTAACTCCACTCTGTAGGCGAGTTGTTGGTTAACCTTTATTTTATAATTTCAGACATGCTTGATTCAATTGCTCCAATTCAAGTGAAGGTCATTTTTGAGAAGAAAAAGTCTGTGGGGAAGCGCTCCACCAGTCAGAACTAAAAAAGAATATTAAAAAAACGGACACAGATGGTTAAAGACTGGACTCCAGGTTCACTATACAGTAACACCTTTAAAGAGAGGCTCTGCAGATATAACTAACAACTGAAAAATGCAGGAGAAGGCCTTGGAATCACAGAATCACATTTTGCATCCAATCCTACATAAAATTGTGTCGGATGAGGTTTTGGTGTTTAGCGCTCATTGTGAGTCAATAGGGATGGACACTTCATAGATGGACAGTTCATTGGCATTTTTATGTGTCTGACAGGAAGAGAGTCACGGTTGCAAAGTGAAACACACCTGCTATGGGGCAAAATACAAACAATTGCATAAACAATTGCACGGTAAAACAGATTTGGTTTCACGCAGTGCATATAAAGCAGGCGGCAAAGATTCTTGCATTAGCAATAAATTAAACACATAAAAAAACAGAACATTTCACCCATGATAGGAGTTCAACAGGACAGAAAATGGATAACATAGTGATCCTATTTGAGTCTTGCAAAAAAACTAGGGACAGTGCAGCGAAGTGCACCTTATCACAATAACACAAAAAAAAAAAAAGAAAAAACTTCATTAAACTTCAGAAGGACAAAAAACGGTTACAGTAAAATAGTGATCCTCTTTGAGCCTCACAACTAACAAAAATGGGCAGACAGTGTAGGAACGCACAGCTTATCACTCTCCCCTCTTTATTAAATAAATAACAAAAACCTTCACACATCTCTGAAAATCACAGCTCACCGCCTCATCCAGTACCCATATAAACTGTCCCACAGCCTTTATTGCTGTGTTTTCCTTTTCTTTAAATGTAGTTCCCATTATAATTTTGATATAGGCCAATAAAAATCCTCTATCTGTTCTAGTTTATGATATGTTGCACAGACTCATAAAGTGGGGCTTTGCTTTGTAGTCATTTGTTTTGGCTTTGTAGTGGTTTTATTTTTATTTTTTATAACTTCTGATAATCTTTCCTAGTGAAACGTGGGGAATTGTTTTAATGATTGGGCACAGAGACAGAAGGGAAAATAAAGCCGTATGTAGTAGGAGCCTTTCTAAAGGAAATGCAGTCAGTGGGGCATGGAAAAAAATCGGATCGGAGATTAAAAGGTCGGAAGCAATCGTGTGACTTGGGTTGCTTCGTTCTTCTGTAAGATCATCAGCAAAAACATTAAGAAGGGCCATGCCTCATTTGCCACAGCCGACAAGTTAACAATTTCTTTGAATAATTTTAAATTTTAATAAATAAACTAAAAGAACTTAAAAGGAATCGTACAATAACTTCATAACATCTGATTTGCCAAGATTTTCTTTAGGCGACTAAAAAAAATAACAGGTGTTTATTTTTGTACCAAAGGAAGAGTCTCTAAAAGTTAAAGGTATAGTAAAGGATTTTTCTTCTTTTTCTGGGTTGATCATCAAAACAAGTCGTCCTCCTAATTGTCAATCTTTCTGGTTATATGTTATATGTTTACCTAAGGCCATCCTACGTGCTCGTCCCTATTTTCACTTACAGTATCTGTGGTGAGTCATAGTCATAGTCATAGACATAGTGAAAAAATTTTAAATCTTCTTTTGGAAAGTATGTATGAGTACGGTAAATGTAAAGTTTGTATTAGTGATGCAAGCAGCAACTTTTAAACAGAGCATGCATGAGGAGAAATGGCCTTGTGCACGCTCTTGCACGCATTTAATAGGTGTTCCCTCTCAGGAGCGAGTACAGGGTTGTGCATGTGCATTTTGTTTTTAAGTGGAGAGGGAGGGGCCTTTCAAAAACTCATGAAAATCCTCCACTATACCTTTAAAATACAGCTATAGCCATTACAGCTAGAATCCGGCTTAGTAATAGACTCATCGCTGAACCAAGAGGCAAATACAGACAGTTACAAAGTTGGCCTTCTATCACCTAAACAACATATACAGGATTAAAAAAATAATGNAGTTAAAGGTATAGTAAAGGATTTTTCTTCTTTTTCTGGGTTGATCATCAAAACAAGTCGTCCTCCTAATTGTCAATCTTTCTGGTTATATGTTATATGTTTACCTAAGGCCATCCTACGTGCTCGTCCCTATTTTCACTTACAGTATCTGTGGTGAGTCATAGTCATAGTCATAGACATAGTGAAAAAATTTTAAATCTTCTTTTGGAAAGTATGTATGAGTACGGTAAATGTAAAGTTTGTATTAGTGATGCAAGCAGCAACTTTTAAACAGAGCATGCATGAGGAGAAATGGCCTTGTGCACGCTCTTGCACGCATTTAATAGGTGTTCCCTCTCAGGAGCGAGTACAGGGTTGTGCATGTGCATTTTGTTTTTAAGTGGAGAGGGAGGTTATTTTCAAAAACTCATGAAAATCCTCCACTATACCTTTAAAATACAGCTATAGCCATTACAGCTAGAATCCGGCTTAGTAATAGACTCATCGCTGAACCAAGAGGCAAATACAGACAGTTACAAAGTTGGCCTTCTATCACCTAAACAACATATACAGGATTAAAAAAATAATGTCTCAGTAAGATCTTGAAAAACAAATTTGTGCATATTTATTTAGTAGAATTGATTCATGAAACAGTGTCTTCACTGGTCTGTCAGTCAGACAGCTGCAGATGATCCAGAACACTGCTACCCACATTCTCACTAAAACTCAGAACGTGGAGCACATCCCCCCAGTAATAAAGTCCTTACACTGGCTCTCTGTATCTCAGAGAACAAACATCTTTTATTCTATAAATCGATAAATGGCTTAACACCAAAATTCATTAAAGACTAGTTGTCAGTGTACCAATAACTCAGATCTACTGGCTGAAGTCTAGTCATACCCAGAACAAAGAAAAGAGAAGCAGCTTTTAGTTTCTATGCTCCACTAATCTGGAACAAACTCCCAGAAACTGTTAAAGTGCTGAAAACTAAGTTAATTTATATTAAAGTTTAAAACATGCTATTTAAAGTATAGTCTGACTGTGCTTTCTACACATAATTAGTTAGGGTTTGTTGTCCAAAATTCCTTAAATTTTATTACCAACCATTATTATTCATTTGTCATAATAATTTCAGTTATACAATTTTATTCTTACAGTCTTAGAACTATTTCATTATAATAATGCAACAGCTATGTCGTTTATTTTTTCTGTGTATTGTCCTTTTATGTTTGTTTTTGTAAGGTACAGCATTGTGATTTGTCTTGCTATTTAATATTCTCTATAAATACACTCACTGTTCCTCGCCTACCTAACTCTTGCATAAAATTGACAACACAGTCAAAATCTTTCAATCCCCAAAAGAAACATTTAGGTAGTAGAATCTTACCCTCAGCTTTATGTTTAGAAAGTCTCAGCAGTTAAACCATTTGTTTCTTTGACGTAACAATGCTCTAATAGTATTGTATTTTTTGTATTTCTCTCAAATTAACTGAACTTTAAGTATCACAGGATCCCATGAATACTGTCTGAATGCTTTTTGTCATTTAAGCGTTTCTTGAATAAGATTCTGCATTGTTGCATGCAAAGGGATTTAAAGTTTTACAAAAATAATAAAGTGCTAATTTGGTCAAATACTGCTTCTGCACAGTTTTCTATATTGCTGCGAAACAAATAATGACTTTAATTGTAATGATATTTGCCTTTCAATATCTTGTGAATTTTATATTGTTTCTGTGGGATTTAACGTTGAATAACCAATATAATATATTATAGAATATATCATACAGATTAAGCTTTTACATGATTAAACAGTGGCTGGCAGATCTCATACATGTTTTTTCCCCCATAAACTGCTCTGAAAGAGTTAAAAGGAAAAGTTTGTATCCTTTGTTAAGGATACAAAAGACTGTGGTATCGTTTAATAAAAGCTTTTTATGTAGACAGAGTAAAACAATTAGTAATTTGTATGACATAAAATTTTATCATTTCAACACATGAATCCATATTTCTGTCACTTTTGTCTTTTTTCTTTCCCTGCAGCCATCAGTGGGAGCAAAAGGGCAAATCCTTTATTTGACGCACGATTTAATAAAAAAAGCCTGACTCCAATTATTAGATGCTGAATCAGTCCTATTTACTCACATAATGAGAGATTAAATTAGACTTTCTTTCATTTTAGGGATTCAAAGGAATCAAAAGAACAGTGGAGACACTTTAAGTGACATGATCTTAAATTCACAGGATTCAATCAAAAAGTGACAACAAACGCATAGTTAAGGTGACGGGGAATCTTAATGCGATTGTAGCTGAAGCTCAGACAGCGAGTCGCCTCCATTAAAGCGTGCTGCGCAGCCCAGCAAGCTCCAGATAAGACAGCTGAATCTGGGATTTAGAGCTTTGGCTTATCATCATCTTCACACCACTGTCTCTCCACTAGCAAAGAACACGGCCCCTCAAATCCCAGTTTGTCTTCAGGCTGTAGGTGCAGTGAAACTGGCATGGTGTGGGGAGTAGGGGTATTAAAATATGTTACAACTCCTAATTAGGGCCTTGATCTCTTTCTGCCTACTTAAAAACATAACTGCTTTGACAAACCAGCATGACTTTTTCCTTCTTCTGCAGAAGCCAGGATGAGATTATGGAGGGAGGGATGGAGAGAGGGAGGGAGGGAAGCAGGGAGAGAGAGCTGTGTGGAGTACTGTTTCAGAAATAAAATTGCTTTTATTCCACCCAACATGTGTTTGGTGAGATTAAGGCATAATCTTTAAGGTTTAATAGGAACTGGTTTGTGGCCTTCCAGCTGAGGCGGAAAAAGTGGAGCATGCATGCATGTATGCTCTCACTAAATCCTGTTTATTGAATTATAAAGAACCTTAAAGGATCAGGAGTGTGATGCATACATTTAAATATTTTATGTGATGTTGAGGCGTGTCTTCAGGTAAGTATGAAATGCTTTAAAATGTTTCTGTTTTTTTGATAACTTAAATCAGTTTAATTAATTTCAAAATAAGTACACACCGTGTGGTATAGAAGATTGGTTTAATTATTCAGTGCAAGGTGCAGTATTTGAATATTTCTTTCTATATACATTTAATTAAAATATACCAAGTTGTTTATCTTTAATGATAAATCTATGAGTCTGTATACTAGTCTGTTGTTTCCCCTACTTCTTTAACAAACAGAAATTATTTTTCAAACTTTCTTAATCTATTATATAGAATAAATGTTAGCTTGTCATGGGTGATGTACTCATCATCCTAACCCTAACATGCTAGAATTGTTTTTTTTTTTAGTATGGGTTTCTGAGATCTACAGTTTTTTTAAAAAGCAGTTGCAACATCTATAAATGCATAGGAAAAATGTAATGAGCTTTTGAAATTATGACTTTGTAGAATACATAGGTGCATAATTTATCACTTATGACACTATAAAGGAAACTCAATATACAAATACATGTTTGATGAGATTTTGATGAGTTTTTAGGTCAGTTTTAAAGCTTTGGAGATAAAGCTTGTATCATATTAATATTTTCTATTTCAGTTTGGTTATGTAAAATCTTTACCTTGCATCTACATACCAAATGTAAATTTGTTTTATACAAGTATTCTAAGGAGCCACCCACCTATCTAGTTAGCAAATGCATTTTACAATCCCCCCAAAAAATGAAAGCTAGAAATATATGGAAACATTTTCATATAAATATAGGAGTTTTAAGGAGTTATCTCAACCAATAGGAACTAATGTTGATGTCATTATTGGTAATATGTATTTATCAGACCTCTATCTCTTTAACATAGTTGATACCATTCTTAAACTTACTATATTGATTACATATGTCCCAAAATATACATCTACTCAGTAAAAAAACAAACAAAAAAAACAAGATGCATGATAATGGGTTGGCCTAGTGGTTAGAGCAGCTTGTGCTCTGAGAAGGTCACAAGTACCCAGTTTGATCCCCACAGACTGCCACTCTGGGTTCCTGAGCAAAACCCTTAACCTCAAACTGCTCCCTGGGCGCCACACAATGCCAGCCCACTTCTCCCCTAGGGGATGGGTTAAGTGAGAGTGAATTTCCCCATAGTGGGTCAGTAATGGGATTTGCATTTACATAAATGTACATTGCTCTTAAAAGCGTTAAATAATCACTTAAGGTAAAATATTAACTATTAAGAAATATTTAGAAACTAATGTGAGAAATAAACATTTTGTGTAAGAATCAACATTAAAGAATCCAAAGTAATCATGAGAATGCCATCATAGCTTATATCTGGCATTATTCTCCAACATAAGAACATGCTGAAAATCCCTAACCTCAATTTATGTAATCCAAAGGCCTTGCATGAACTTTAGTTTGAGCTGTGGCTTTCAAGAGGTATTTGGAAGTTAAAGTCTCAGATCAGATCTGAACAGATTAGAATTACGAGTTGGAAGTCTGGGAGGGGTGGATATGAGGATTTGCACCGCTCCACGAGACGGCCCTGTCAGTGATAAGTTATACTGAGCCACGGGGTAAGAGGATTGCCTGGACTAATCCGAATCAAAAGACATACCATGTGAATTACATCCCGAAACAGGTTCGCTTACAAAGATTAGAAGCCTGCATGTAAATCCTGTCATACTCTACTTGGCGCTGGAAGATGAGCCTGAAAGAACAAACACAAACATGTGCTTTGTACCCCACTGCTGCTTGCTGGCATTGGGTCTGCTGCAGAAATCGGTGGCTTCCTTGATCGCAGCTTTTTTCTCTGTGTTCTTTAGAAGATTAACTGTCCATTGAAAAGACAATTTAGGCCAGACATACTAATAACTCACACAACCTCCAAGACAGTGCTTATACAGGAGGTTGAGAGGAACCATGCACGAGTGTGCTGACACCCCATAGAGCATCCTGCATGTTACATACTCCCATCCTAACCCTCAACATTCCTCCCTCCTAAAACATCTCTAAGATAACCTCTGGTTCAATGAAGCATTTGTTTCTCTTCCCGTCTGACATGGACGATTTCATCACAGCATCTGGCAGCAAGTTGCTGTTGAGATGTCAAAGTCTCTTACTTTCCTTTGCCATGACAGGAGAAAACACTTTTTAGGTCAATCCGCCCTCCCTTTCTTTCTCTCTTACCTCTGTGTACGCATTGAACAAACAAGGCTTGTATCCCTGGCACAGAATGCTTCAAAGAGCACATGTCTGCTGGGACTGTGTGTGAAATCTAGAACAAAATTGGCTGCTTAGCTTTGCACTTCAGCCAGAGTAAGCTCATACAAGCAATGCAGAATTCTGGGCAAATCTGTATATCATGCAGGGCAGACTATATGGCACAAACTCCCTCACTGCAAAAGGTGTAAACATTTTATTGCCTTAGAAAGACAGAACTGCAGTTTCATAAATTACCCTTTACAGATAGTATGGGTAATAACACAAAGTGATGTCAGAAGCTTGAGTTACACGGGGTTATAACTCCTGATAAAAACTGATGACTTTCCCTGTTAAAAGTAGGGAGTGAATGCGCGGGCCCGCAGTGTATATAAGGGAGATATACTAATATCATTACCCTACACTTCAAGCCTTGCAGGAATGCAGTAAAGCAAAGCTATTTTGTTGCAGATTGAGTGGATGTAAATGCTTTAGGGCACGGTGTAAATGGGAAGCACTGAGACGAAAGCAGTGGGAGCCGACGCAAGAAAAACTATCAACCGGGTGGTGCAAAACTCTCTGCAGCGCTATGAAGCATGCCGAATAGAGGTCTCTCACTGCACTATAACGGCTCATAAAGCCACAAATGGTATTTCCACTTCATTCAGTCTCAGGGCCATGTTCCAAGGAGCTCCCTCAACGATGGAATTGAACCCATTAGCAATCGATTAAAGAACCAGCAGGCAGTCACAGCTCCCGCCTGCGGCTGGAGGACAGGGTCTGGCCGGGGAGGAGGGGGCCCTTTGCCTAGCATAGTTGCCTTGAGGATTGAGGTTTGAATCTTTGTTTATGCAGAAATAGTGGCCAGAACATTAACCTTGGGTAACACCCCAGAGGTGCAGATTAAGACATTGAGAATAGATATTGCATTTAGGTCTTTGACTGACACCTCATGTCGCTGCAAAGATACAAGACTATGCAGGGAGAAGGCATCGCCCACAGGACACCTGCTACTCCTCAAAACATTATAAGTTATGCATCTGATAAGCATATTCATGAATCTTATCGGGCGTTGAGCGGTGGATGTTTACTCAGACCATGAGATATGAATGACGAGCAATTTGACCTTTGGAAGCTGAGAAGAATTTAAATCAACTGACCTCGAACCAATCCATAAAATGATATGGAATGGAAAATGGAGTCATAATGTTGCCTCAGACCAAGAGCAGCTCAACAATTATGAACTAATTTGACACACAGGGGCGGGTTAATGTTGACAAATTGATATATGATCAAAAGTATTTAAAAGACAAAACACTAGAGTTTCACACATAAACGTCATAAAGCATTTATTTCTGTTAAAAAAAAATTAAACCCAGATCTCCAGTGTTACAATATTTGTTGAGAAAAAAGATTTTTTTTTCTCAACAAAAAATAATTAAGACTATTTTATGGCCAGCTCCTACGCAGCCGTTGAAGAAGAGCAGCTGTTCTGACAGTATCCATCAGGCAGTCATTGACACTCATCACTCCGAGGGTAAGCCACAAAAGATCATCTCTAATCAAGCTGGCTGTTCACAGAGAGCAGCAGTCAAGCATATAAATGGAAAGTTGAGTGGAAACAAAATCTGTGCCAGTAAAAGGTGCACAGGGATTGGTGCAGCGTGGAAATGATTATCATTTAAACCCTTTTCAAGGAGATTCACAAGGTTTGTTTTGCAGAGGAAATCAGAGTTTTAAGAGCCAACTTACAAACGGACTTATGGACATTATTGCTTCAAGCCACTTCTGAACCCAGGACAACATTAGAAGATCATACAGACGATCGGCTATGGAGAATAAGAATTGGACTGTTGCTTAAAGGATCAAACTCTACTTATATATTAGTAAATTATAAATTTCATTTGGACATCAAGTTTATAGTCTCATATACGAGTGAAAAAATAACACAACTAAAACAGCTTCAGGTCCAAAATTTAGTTTCCACGCACAATGAGGACCTATAATGTTATCAAATGATGCTTGCCCATTGAGTTTTTTGAAGTCCAAAGTCGGCTTTACTGTCTACTTGGAAATTTTAGACCATTTTATGCTTCCTTCTTTGATACAGCTTTATTGAGATGTGGATTTAATTTTTAGGAAGTAAGTAAGCTTGATGTTATTGTGGTTGACTGGCCAGGAAACTACAAACTAACCTGACCCAAAATATTAAAGATATATATATATATATATATATATATATATATATATATATATATATAAATATTAAAGATATATATATACTTATATATGTATATTCAATGGACATAAGGCTGTCATCTTTAATTCTTGGTTATGACCTTTGTCTGCGTGGGGCTCATAACTGACATTTTCAATTACACTGCAAACAAGTTATCAATATGCATGGATTTCCCAGCCAATATCAGAGCAAACACAGTCGTTTGGAGAGCTGAGTCTGTCAGGGGAGAGAAACAGGGCAGACATGTCAAGGTCAGGATTTTGTTAATGAGGGACGGGCCGCTGAATAATTGAATGGGGGGAGCAGTATCGACTGTTGAAGCAGAAGCATTTAAAGCGCTGGCAATCGTTAAGAAAAATCCTCCCAGCACTTTATGTTCCATGGCAGTAATTTATGCACGGGCATCCAGGGGGGTGCCCTATGGTTCACAGGACTGAATGCGCAAAGCAATGAGTGGATTAGCCAAGCACACTTTAGAGACAGCAGCCAAGCGTGCAAGTCATTCCTCTGGATGAAGTGACAGCTCTGGCAGTGCAATTATAATTCAGCTGTGCATTTTTAAATATACAGACAAAGGAGGCTCTGAAAATCTGCTCTGTGTGAACGGAAAGAAACCCAACTATGCTTGAAATGCAGAGGGTGAAAATTACCATTATCAAGTTTTCTTTTCTTTTTCTTTTTTTTACAGTTTTATGTCAAGATTCTATAGTTATACATATTCAAATTTTCACAAATCAACCCCCCCACACACACACACCCCAAAAAAAACAACAAAAAGAACACATGTTTTTTCCCACAAAGTTCCATCAAGGACGTGACAACACTTGGAGATGATATTGCAGTCATCTGTTTTTTAAAAGTTCCTTGAAGATGTCAATCTTTTGAGGGAAAGTGTCTTCAAAGGGATGGATGGATGGATGGATGGATGGATGGATGGATGGATGGATGGATGGATGGATGGATGGATGGATGGATGGATGGATGGATGGATGGATGGATGGATGGATGGATGGATGGATGGATGGATGGATGGATGGATGTGTACTCATTTCCTGTGATATTTGGCCAATGAAAATAAAATCATTACATATTAATTACATGCTAGTAAAGGAGAACAACAACTCTAGTTTTTCCTAATGCTTGCATTGTTTTGAGCACAATCTCCCCCATTTTTAATCCTCAGCAAGAGCTGCTAAAGCTGTTGTTGTTGCAGCAACATACTCGAGCAGTTCTCAGGCCTTTAAGCTGGCACCCCTCTCTCCTCTCAGTAGGCTAGCAGCTTTTTTTGGGGGGGGGGCTTAATCCCTCTATGTAATTACTGCTCCCTGCAACAGCCAGACCATCTCTGTGTAAATCAGATTAGCTGACCTAAATCGCTCTCGTTTCTCTCTACTGCATCAAACAATTCCTTATCTTTGACCATAGAGCTAAACAACACCACCACTCCAACCTCCCACATCCCCCCAAAGACATGGCTTGTTTATTTGATCAGCACAGGAAAGCAAACAGTTTCTCTATGATACACAAACAGGCTGGGTTGGGCAGGGCTGGACAGGGCCGGCCCCTCTGGGTGGCCGGACAGAGGCTGAGTCATCAGGCTGTGGCCGAGGACATGCAGATAACCACCTCCATCACGTCCACAACTTTCATACATCTCAGCCATTAAAAGGGGAGGAAGCCCGGCAGACACATAAAGATGTTGCTGAGCGCTCGGTAAATAAAGGTCAGCGAACATGATAGAGATGTATTACTGCTACTCTGTGCTGCCTCCTCACCTCCTTCCCATCCAATTTATTCCTCCAGTTTTACATTTACAACTCTGAGAGCAAAGGGAGGGGGGGTGCGGGGAAGAGAGAGAGAGGAAATGCTGCTCTTCATTGGGAACAGAGACAGGCTAAAGTAAAGAGGGGGAACAAATGAGGTCTGTGATCCTGCCTGTCCCCCTCCTCTGCTCCCACCATCCCTCCCCCCAGAGCCCCAATCAGGCTGAACCACTGCTCTCAGCGCGACAGCCAGGCCTTTGTTGCTGTCTGAATGGAGGTTAAATATCCCTGGAAATCAGAGCTCTTTGGCTTTCTGGACGCATAGTCAGAGACCCGGTGCTTTTCACATGCTAATGCCGGTGTTTTTTATTTCCTTTGTAACCATGGTTAGACAGCGGTATCATGCTAAAGGGTGATGAATAAAGCTGGTGAATTTGTTTTTTTTTTTTTCTCAGCTTTTTCCTTCTCTCCCTCCCCCCAGTTTTGAGCCTCGCTCCCTCTTTTATCACCATCTCTTCGAAACCAGCCCACATTCCACCCCCCCGCCTCCAGCAAAGGGTTTAAAAAAGCACAGATGGTCTCTCCTGACCTGCTATTCATCATTGTGTCAAAAGCTTTGTCAGAATAATGCTCCCCAACATCGCTCTGAAGGATTTTATTTGCTTCTATTGACGAGGCCTGTTAATTTCACAGACGTCTCATTAGGCCTAAACCACCAATTAATTTCTTTTGTTCTCATTAAACGGCTAATTCTAAACATGAACCGTGCTGACAATGAACGCTGCTCAGTGCCAGAGCCCCAGACATAGAGTTGCTGGAGCGTGAAGCAGTCAGGTAGAGAAAATTGAAGAGCAGGAGGAAGGAGCAGCGAGACTGGCAGTAAGACGAAGAGAGTGAGAGAGGAGAGCCATGACAAAAGCTGCAGTTAATTTGGAGACACCCTTAACACCAAGCATGGATTGCAGCTCATTAACTGCTTGCAGATTTATTTAAATATTTATCTATTTTTCCTTTCAGAGAATGAAATGGCCCTCAGGCGGAAAGGTTGCAAACATCTGTTGGTGGTAACAGGCACCAAACAACCGTGGACGGCCATAAAAATGATAGAAAAAATAAATCAAAATACAAATGGTAACAAAAAATAAAAACAAAAAAGCGAAGCCTGGGAGCCTAGATAGCAATCTTGCTATTGGAAGTGTGCTTGCACTCTATTACGGCAGTGCAGGCTGTCATTATGGCCGAAGATATATGGAAGCCTCATAATATCCAGAGATTGGTAGTTTGTTAGACAGCACTGTACAATTTGCTGCAGCCTTGAAGGATCCTTGAGCCTCTCTTGACAATTTACTGAGGGGAATTGCCAGAGCGTTGCCTTTTGTCTGCTGGAGACACAGGGGCAATTATCCAGCCTCCTGTAAAGTTTCCCTTACTTTAATCTCCTGGCTGAGAGTGTAACACAGAATGGGTAAGGTTTCAGAGTGCCTCTGGGTTCTATTAACACACAACTGCTGTTTCTGCTTAGGCCCAGACAGCTGAAGGAGGGCTGCAGTCTGACAGACAGGTTTGCCCCTGGGCTTTTAGAGAGAAAACATGATTATGTCATAATGTGTTTTAAAAACAGATCCTTTTTGAAAGATTGCCTCCTCGCTTTTTTGATAGAACATGGCTGTGCTTCTGCAAGGAAAAGGGGGGGCACTGGGAATGACAGATACCTCCATACATCAGGATTTTAACTACAAAAACAACAAACATTTTTGATTTTCCTTCACAACTTTTTTCCCACTGTAGTGTCAAATTTAGGTAATGTTTACATACATGTTTTATATCCCAAATTTTGTTTAGCGTGGCTGTAAGGAGAACTACATATATCCCTGAAAGGAACACCCAAGAGATTATATTTATTGTCTTGATAAGCAAGAGTTTTATTTACTTTGTAATATACTAAAGGTCTTGATATGTGTTTATTTAATCGGAGTAATTCAATATGATGTCTCAGCTGACAAAGATAACTGTAAAACTTAAGTTTATGATTGAATGGATTGCACTGTTGCTTTGCAGGACGAAAGTCCTGGGTCCAAATCATGGTCCGTAGTCCTTGTGCAAGGAGTCTGCGTTCAGTTCAATTCAGTTCAATTTATCTATATAGAGCAACATCACAACACACGCCATCTCAAGGCGCTTTACAGAGGTTATTCAATCAGATCATGCAGTCAGGTAATTAAAAACGCTTTCTACCAGCTGAATGCATAGAGTCATTGACTTTGCAGGATACACTTCTACAATCCTTCACACAGAGCATGCATGCAATGATAGAGCAGAGGAGAAGGAGCTCCCTTTTAACAAGAAGAAACCTCCAGCAGAAGATAAAGCTGAGTGTGAGTGGCCTTTTGCAGAAGCTGACACACAAAATGACAGAAAAGCATTAAACCAAAAGGTAATGGTAAAGTAGCTCCATAGGTGGCTCTGTCAAGGACAGAAACAGTTAAGTATATAGGCCCTGAACACGTTTTCATGTCAGTGGGATGAAACTAACACATCCAGTTAGTCACAGAAAAAAAATACTATATGTCTAGGAGAGAAAAAGGAATATGTACTGAAAAACGGGCCCAACTCTGTAATTGAGGTGCTTAAATTAACAAATCCAAAGGAATGGAGAACAGAGATAGAATGAAACAGAATGATTTAAAGTGGTCCCTATGTCCTCTAGCAGCCTAAGCCTATAGCAGCATTACTGTAGTATGACTCTGGAATAAACTGAGTCCTTCTGATAGTTTAATCAAAAAGGAAAGTTTTAAGCCTAGACTTTTAAGTGTAGAGTGGTTGCCTCACGGACTCAAACTGGTAGTTGATTCCACAGGAGAGGAACCTGATTACTAAAAGATCTGCATTCCATTCTACTTTTTTAAAATTCTTGGAACCACTAGAAAACCTGAAAACTGAGAGTGAAATGCTCTTTTAGGAATATAAAGACCTGACCTCTGAGATAAAATGGAGCTTGCTTATTTAGGGCTTTACATTTGAGGAGGAGGATTTTAAATGATAATCTAGATTTAACATAAAGCCAGTGTAGGGAAGCTAAAATAGGATAAATGTAATCTTTCTTTCTCATTTCTATCAGAACTCTTGCTGCTGCTGAATCAGCTGAAAGCTTTTAACTAAAGTTTTTGGACTTCCTGATAGTCAAAAACTGCAACAGTCCACCTGTTTAAGTAAAATACATGTTTTTTTTTTTTCCATGGGCTATTTCGTAGTGTTTTCTTCCAAAGTCCAAACACATAAATGTTATTTTAGATATTTTTAAATTACCCTTAGGTTCAAGTGTACAAATGCATGGTTGTTTGTTACGTATGTCTCTGCGCTGCCCTGTGATGGACTGATGATCTGACGTCTGGAGATAGGCAACGGCTCCCCATGGCCCTGCTAGGATAAGCAGGTAAAGATAAAGGATTGATGCTTAGCAGAAACAAAGATTGGACTTGATACCTTATTCATTGATGCATACTTGAAACTTGAGCTAAGCTACTAATAAAAAGGCACATCCTATTAAAAATAAAACAAGCCAGCATATTAGAGGTACAAAGAGTGAACGATCTGTTCTCAAAATAGAAAACGTATTAAATTGTATTTTTACCCAAAAACCTACGGAAGCATACAAAGAAGTATCTAACACTGTTAAAAATAGTTAAAACACAAAAATGTTAATTCAATCAAATCTAAAAAATCTCTAAAAATTATCATTACCTTCTTAGGCATTAGGAATAATCTCTTTAGGAACTGTACTGGTCTCAGTCCAAATGATAAAAAAAAGAGTGTAAGTTGGTATATAATTTAATCATAGACTTTTAAATCTAACTATTATACAGAAACACTAGATTTTTTTTCTTAGCAACTATTTAGAATACATTCAAAATACAGTTATTGTACTAATTATTTTAGATAATAATTAAAAACAAACCCAGGCAAAGTAATGCCAAAGGGAAAACCAGTTCCTATCACCTTAATTCAATATCACCATTTCCTCTGTAATTAGTCATGTTACTTACACACCTCTAGCTGTGCTTTAATCAGTGAATGTGTGTGGAAAAATAATTAGCATCTTAGCATAATGCACATAATAAAGAAGCACTTGTAGCTGTCTTGATCTTATGATCAAAGAGCTTGTAGGTCCTTTCAGAGGGCATTAATTTAATAAGAAATTCTAATCACTAACCTTATTGTTTATAGGATTTAAAGAATTTCTTTATAGTTTTTCAGCTTGGAAAACTAACAGTATTATTAAGAAGACATGCTTAGAGGTTGAGATTATAGTGTGTGGCTTCCCATCTCAGGAGAACCTAAGGAAATGTTCCCTTCTACCATGGTAGCCATATTGCCACAAATGTGGCCAATGATGACAGCCCCCTTGACCTCAATATCTAAAATAGCATCCAGTCCTCTGGTGTGGCCGTGTCGTTTCACTAAGCTCTCTACAGGGTTAAGAGCAACATCAAGTTTTCATGTAGACAGCCGTGTGAACATCAGCAGTCTGAGCACAGCGAGCGGCAGAGGCAGCACTGGCAAGCAGCAATCCACCCTAATCCAAATGAATCCGGGTCTCCCAGGTTTGTTCATCCTGGTTGGAGGGAGATGACTGCTCTGCTCTGCTGGAGTGCTTATCTGCTGTCAGTGGTCGGTGACTGTACAGGCTTCGTGTTATCAGGGCTCAGCCTGCTTGGGGATTGGAGGGTCCATGGAAAGTAAACGCAGAACGTGTCTTTCTCTTATCTGTCCCAGTAGTGAGTGTGCCTGTAGTGTAAATGTGTGTGGGTCTGCATAAAAGAGAAGAGAGAGAGGAAAATAGAGAGAAGGGAGCTTGTTTCCATGGCAACATCCTCCTTTAGCACCCAACCACCCCCACCCTCCACCCCTCGCCCTCCCCTCTATAACAGAACCCTGGTGGTCTTTGTGTAATGCGATTCCACCAGAATGCACTGTGGATTAGAGCTGTGTTGCCTTTGGGCCCTAGGCAGGGCAACAGTGAAGACATTATTACCCAGATCAAATGCTGTAATCACTAGGCACTGGGGGCTTTCACATGCATTGGAGATAAAACCGAGGACTGGCAATGCTCAGGTGATTAGAGGATTATTATTCTGAATTTCAGCAAGGTGACAGTCTCATGCTGTCAGAAAAAAAAAAAAAGAAAACTGATTTCCTGTGAGATGGAAAGGAAAAGAGATCATACAGAGTATATGCAAAGAGGACCAAGCAACATTCTGTTGGGCTGTGAGGATGAACTAGTATGGAAATCTCAGAAAAATTTAAGATGAATTCTTTAATTAAGAAATAAGTAAGATAAATCACATGCTTTAATAACGGAGCTGGTCATTACACCCTTGTTGTTTCCTACTGTATTTTATTCTTTATCTGATCATTTAGGTCCAAGATAATGTCCCCACAAATCAGTTCCACCCTGCAGATGGCAGGTTTTGTTACAAGTGTTTGGCAACCAAATATTGAAAGTAATTATTTATGCTGTACTCATTACCTACCATCAGGAAATGAAGACAATATTAAATAGACAGTAAAGCTATTCTGCTGGAGCCCATAATCAGTTATTTTGTGAATAAAGATGCTCATATATACAGTAGCTTTGAAAACCTTAATCATTAATATAGGATTTCATTTTTTACAGATAAAATTATATAACAAAATATTTAGTTATACATTTGATCCCAGGATGTTGTGCGCCATATTCTCTCAACTGTAGTAAAATACACAATAGCACAAACTCTAAAACTATTATGCAATAATTTCAGTGCATGGGTATAAAGAGTATAAAGAGGTTTGTGGCCGTTTACTAAATAAAAGAAAGAAGGATAAAACGACAATTATTACCCAACAAGACAAGAACTGGTGGAGACTTAACCACAAAGAGTAAAATATCCACACTGCAAAACCTTCTTTTTGTTAATGTAGAAACATGTACAAGCCTTATTTCAGCCAGATAACCAAAAGTATGCAGCAACAGGTGGGGGAGAGGAAGCACTGTATTACTCAATGCACCCTAAGGCCAGAGAAACCTCTACTCACCCCTGTATTTGTCCACGTATCTCAATAAAGGACCTTAAAACTCTTGGGTATAATAAAAAATATGTTGGTGGCTTTTCTCATATAGATTTTTTAAAACCCCAGCAAACCTTATACAAGCAACCAGGTCACAACTAACTGTGATCAATGCTGCTTGGTAAACCACCCAAAAAAATCCTTTCCATTATTGATCACCACTTGGTTTCTTGCATTCTATTAAGATTTTGTTCAAACAGTCCAAGCAGACCCTGGAATTGGACTGAGCTCTTGTGTTTTGAACTTCTGTAAAGCACTTAGGCCACTCGAGTCTCTCAGTCTGCACCGTTGCCCTTCTTTAAATAGTCAAGAGCAGCACGGGCTTTTGCATGAGAACCCACTGAAAGCCGCCTATTGAAACGTAGATCAGCGGAAGGCGAGACAATGACCTCCTCCATGTCCACGATTAGGCTCTGAGAGGTGCAGCCTTTCATCTGCAGATATTCCACTGTTTGATTTAGAGAGGAAGAAAATCGTACTTGAGCAGGGCGCACACAGGAACTACACACTTCATGGGGGAAAAAAAAAAGACTACAGCTTGTAAGAAATGAGCCCGTGAGAGCGTAGCACAGCGGCCGGCTCCATGCTGAAAGCATCCGGCCCGCTTTTGTAATCCAACAACAACATCTCTGGAGAGACGGCCTTATGAAGAGCTCACTGCTTCAAGCACATGGTCTGGGAAGAGTGTTGCTCTGGAGTGGATGGACTGGGCCATTCAACTTATCATGCCCAAAAGTATTCAGTGACCAAAAGGCCACTCAGCAGAGCTCAAGAGCTGTGTTTACGTCATCTTTTTCCTGAAGTGCCTCTGAATAAAACTCCTCTCCCTTTGTGTTGCACTGAGACGGCCATGTGATGTCATAGTGGAACCATGAAACCCTAACATGATTGGAGCAGACAGTGACCACACTCAGGGCGCACTGTGACTTTGAAAGTGGCACAGAGTTCATCCTTCAAATATTAATGTGAGCTCAGTCATTTTCTGAGTTACAGTTAAGCCAGGAGGTCCACCGCAGCCTCTCTAACAGCACCCAGAGTGTCTTCCGCTTATGTCTGCAGTTCTCCTGAGATGGATGTCAGCCCTGGATGCATTTAGAGCCATTTGCTGATGCACTTCCATTTACTGTCAAGGAGAGCCTGCCTGTACTGTAAATGCAGACTGTCGTCCTGTATGGGAGAATCCCTGCGAGCGTAACAAGATGAACCCAAGCAGGGATTTAAGGACAAGTGTTTTGGTTTCCACTCGGCAGACATAAGGACAAGACACTTTCACAATACCTTATAGATGCGGATCAAAACTGTACAGATCCTGTTTGTTCCCAAGCATTGGTGATGTAGAAATGAAAAATCTAAATGTTACTAATCTTTAATGTGGAGGATATTCTACGCATCTTAACAGGAAAATAACGAAATGCATTTCAAGACTTTGCCACATTAAAAATTTTATTAAAATGTTTCATATCTTAATTTGGAACTATAGTATACCTTTAAGGACCGTGTGCTGGATAAAAAATCTAATTAGAATGGGTTTGACTGATAAGAACTCATGATAGAAATTATTCTTTAAGCATCTGGAAACACTGCAACCATCTGTCTGCATTTTTAAATAAATCATATTGTTAACTTTAATCACTTTGCAACTGATTTAGTTTTAAAGTTATTTGCTGCTTATAGGATAAAAGCCAGTGCATCTTAAGCAAAAGTAAACAACATAAGCGTTCACATACCCTTAATCTAATGCTTTAAGCGCCTCTTGATTTAATTTTAGCATTAAGTCTTAAGTTTACACACGTCATCAATTACAGCAACTCTAAGTAACCTGAAATAGCTTTTCTTAGTAGCTTTGACTCGAGAGTTGCATCATTTAGTTTAACTCACAAAATATTTCATCGTAAAGACATCAGTAAGGACAAAAAAACAGAATCCGATATAAGTTTAAAACCAGTGAGTGTTAAATACAATTTAGTCATATGATGGTGACATAAAAAAATTTAAAAAAGGAGGGAGGTTGTATGCAAAACTTAGTAAAGCGGTTTGCATTTCCTGCATGCACTCAATGACAACAATCTACTAAATTCTATAAAAGATAAGGTTGCAAAACAGAAATCCTTCTTTAATAAAAACTTTGAAGCCTAATTGAAGACACCACCGACCTTCTGGAAGAATGTATTATGATCTAATTATTTAAAAAGAATAACTATGTCAACAAAAAGACATGAAACATGGTAGTGGCAGCATAATGCTTTGATTTTACTTTACTTGATATGAAGTAAAAATATAACAAGGACACTTTTAAAGCCTCTAAGAGTTATTAAGAAACCTAAAGATGAGAAGGAATTTTATTTTCCTCAATTAGTATGAGTTCCTGCATCCATCCAATTCAAGAGTGGCTGAATTCAAACTCTAGAAGCCAGAGTCTGGAAGTAATTCAAGAAAAATTCCGATGTGGAATCTAAGCTAAAAGCAATGACATCTAATATTAATATAATATCTTAATATATATTAATATAATATCTAATATTTCCTAGTCCTTGTTCCTTCATATTTCACAGGGTCAACAGCAAGAGCATTGTGGGTAGGAACAGAAGGCTGTGCCCGCTGTATTGACAGCCTTAACCCTTACAGATGTCATTATAAGATGCGTGGGCAGTTCTAGACAGGGGCTAACAGGGGCCAGTGTCACAGTAGAACTGGTCATGACCCCTAATATGGGCCCTGTACCAAAGACATTATACGTACTGGAACAGAAACCGCAACTTAATAGTCTCTACAACCAGTTTAGAGTTTTTACAGCTTTATTATATTGATGATTTAAAAGTAAAGTTGTTGCACTTTTAGCTTCAGCCTGATAGGATCTGAGTTTTCATCAGCTACACCTAAGTGTGACAGTGTGGGGTCCTGGCTCTCTGAGTGATGATGCATCTTGGCTACTTAGCCAAGAGAATATTCCTAAGGTGGCCTGGTTAGCATGCATGGCTTTCACCTGGGAGTCCTGGGATTGAATTCTGCCCAAGCCTTCTGTTGTTTACCCTGCCAGAGCTGCAAATGGCTCTTTGGTTCTTGTAATATGTCCAGGAACGTTTTCATTTTTTATATGGTGCACCCATATAAATACACTAGACCCCACATGGCCCCCTGGTAAATTTGGTCTAGAACTACCACATGTGATTAAAATGCACATGTGTGATGCTTGTGACACTGGGACTACAGCCTTCCTGCAAAAGTAAGTTACACAGTTGTAGTGAACAGCTGAAGTTCCCTCTCTAAACCTATGAAGGAGCGCAGATTTTCACACACAGTACACCTGAAGCAATAATATATTTTTAGACATTTTTGACAGGTGTCTTATGCATCATATCAAGCAAAGGATTTTGGGATTTCTTACAACATCTAAGCACCAGACACAAATGACGGGGTTCCTTTTCTGACAGCACCTATCATGGTGACCGTTAATGCATGTCTGCTTTGGCTTAAGAATCCTTACTAATCTGTTGTATTCAGATTGAGCCGAATACAGTTTGATAGATCTGAAGAACCTCTGAAAATTAAAGTGAGGAAATAGTGATGCTGATAAGACTCCTATAAAAGAAAATTATGTTAAAAATCAAATCAAATTGCGTTTAAAGTATAAAAACAAAAACATAAATATTTTTAACAGTTTGCCTTCACTGATTTTTCATCACCCAATAGATATATGTTTTATTTGAAATTGTAAATGTGGATGATATGATGGTGTTTTGAATGATATAGTCCCATTTAGAAAAACACATCTTAACATGCGATATCAAGAGTTGTGTATATTTATACCCTGTGTTTCATATATAAGAAATAAACGAGCTGCCCCTTCAGATTGAGTTAATTGAATTTGTCGCAAAGATTGATGGGCAGACATCAAAAGTCAGCATAAGTTTAGCTTCATTCCCTTGGAACAAATGACGCCCAAAGGCTCAACTAAAAACTCACATACAGTATTGAAATAATAGGCTTGTTAGTTTTAGTCCAAGAGTAAACTGACCTTTTTGTCCATTAAACAATATCCGACACAGTAATACAGGAGCCTTGTTGGCATTCAAAACCCAAATAACAAAATAAATTAGAATTAGCTATAAACATCAATACTATACTATTTTAAGGGAGCTGGAATGCAGATTTTGTCACGAAAACAGAGTTGGATTTGCCCTTTTATTGCTAATTTTGTGGTATTGTTCTGCTTTAACTATCTTGAAGATAAAACCTTCAGCTATTCTCTAAACACTATTATAACCAGCAAGAAAACGTCTCTTCAGAAATTGAGTCAAGATTATATTTTATATAAATACAGTTTATTGACTTATCAACAACTGCCTACTGTACAGTCCTTATGGGTGACACGTGTATGCGACACAGTTTATGCAGAGACCATTCCTGTAAGAGTTTTCCCAGGCAGAGTATTGTCAATGTTAAAGAAAGCAAACTGTATACCCAGGATGTAAAAAGTGGGCGTGGCTTTGCTCGCCATCTAAATGTGTAACCAAGCAAGCCTTGCATATCAGTCACAGGCCGTCAAAACAAGAAAGGCAATAATTAACTTGCACAGACTGATGACTTTGCAGAGCGGTGCAATGAATTTTTCATACAATGGTTGAGTCAACAGACGGAGCTCAAGTCACGGCTGGCTTTTAGGAAATCCATCAGTCTTCCGGTTGTTAGTTATCCATTTTGGTGTTACTGAAAGCAGCCAGTGTTAAGTGACAGATCTTCATTTCAGAGTTGAGTTTCTGCTGACCAAAGCCAGTGGGCTAATGAAACTGAAAACAATGAATTTCTCCTTCCTCCAGTCAGGGCCGGTGGGGGTCAGCGGGACGTTTTCTGGAGTTCTGTGTGGCTATACTCCTTGGAGCATCTGTTTTGTACCAAATAGGAGAAGGAAAAAAAAGGAGCTGTTGTCCGAAAAAAACCCGTCCAAATTAGATTTCCGAAAAAGGTTGCTCTTGACAAAGAACATGGGGGAAAAAAAATGCTACGGGGGGGGAGGAGGGGAAGGAAACAGAATATCCTCTTACAAAGTCCTAATCTAATTTCCATCCCCAAAGGGGACAGAAAATCACAGAGAACAAGAAAGAACCATCACAAGCGAAATTGGACACCAAAATATAAATCTATAAAAGGCCATTTATTACTCCATTATGTACACTTTTCACAGGACCTCCGAGGAAAAGCTCCGGAGAGAAGCGCCGCTTCTAGCTTTCATGGAACTTTATCCATAGTCAAAAAGGTTAAAAAAAAAAGAAAAATCCAACGAAGGAGAGAAAAAAAAAAAAAAGAAATCGACATTTTTCGTCTTATTTCCTTTCTCTTAGTGCCTTTGCAGAAACTTTGTTGCTGTACAAGTGTTTTAATCAGACATAAAAATCCAGGTCCAAAGCAGCGCCGGCATCCATATTAGTCTGGCACTGCCAAACTTCCTGTCCCGCATAGCGGAATTCATGTTGTCCGTTAGGGAGAAGATAGGCGGAGGAAGAGCGTGCTGTTCCTAAGCATGTGCATGCTCCCATCCAAAGCACTGCTAATAGATCACTTCATACACTGTGGCCTTCTTGTCACCAGAGCCAGTCACGATGTACTTGTCATCCGTTGAGATGTCACAGCTCAGGACCGAAGAGGATTCCTTGGACTGTTAAAGAGAAGAAGATAAAACTGCATTAATATACAGTGGCCCATTCAAAGTTAAGTGGGGAGGATTAAATGACTGCGGGGGCAGAAAGATTAGCCTGCAGTGACAACAAGGTTTGGCCTTCAAAAAGACTCCTTTGTAAGGTCAATTATTCAGTTTCACTTTTCACTGATAGGGTGGCCTGGTTAGGCAGCGGTCGGTGTGTCCTTCCGCAAGGAGAAGGCAGTGTGTTCTTTTGGCTCTGGCTACAGACAAAGTGTATTGATCCGCATACCTGGAATATGCTGGCGCCATAAGGAGTCCTCCAAGCATTCAACAGATTGTCCTTCCCAGTGCTTACAAACCATTTACCTGCAAAGAAAACGGAAGTGACATCAGGCCTTTTTTGAACCAATGAGATGCAGGGAAATACCTTCATAGCAAAACTCGTTACATTTCCAAGCCTGAGACAAAAACCAACCACCCCAACCCAAAAAACCCAACTTTTAGCTCTTAAAGCAAATGCAGGTCAAGAAAAAAGTATCTGCACCCTAAAATGTTTTAAATTGCCCCCACAAACTATGATGTATTTAACTGGCATTTCTTATGATAGACCAAAAGAAAGTGGTTTAATGATATCCACGTTTATTTTTTACAAATGAAATTTTTAAGTGACACAAATATTTGTGTTTAATCAACCTGAAACTGTTCATTAGTTTCCTTTTCTTTGGTCGCGGCTGTTCAGATGTGCAAAGCTTTCTACCCGCATTGCACATCTGAAAATATTGCCTATCCTCATTCTGCAAACTATGGAGGACCAGTAGATTCACTGAGTCACGGTTCCCCTTTTCCGTTCTGGTCCCTGAGCACAATGAAAACAAAGTTAAACCTAACCTAACTGGTTAACTCTTGCTTTGCCCGATTTGTGGTTTCCACTGAAATTCTGGATAGAAAGTGATCAGGTCATTTTGTTATCCAAATGTGGCTGTCTAACCAATGAGAGAGCTGGTTAAATCTGCGGAGCAACTGCTAGAGATTTAGCTTGGTTTTCAACCTGCTCATGAACCAAATGGTCATTCCAAGGCAAAATTGGCAAAATGCATCTTAAATTTTTTATTTTTTTTTTTATATCCACTTAGAGGATGCGAAAACACATTTTAAAAATTACAGTATTTAATAATGGATTCATAATTACAACTTGGATTTAAGTTTCTTTCACATATGCTTTGATCCAAACAAATGGTGGCCATGATTTTGGACTTGTTGAGTCCATTTTTTTTCCTGTACTTTTAATCTACAAAACTAAAAACACTGAACATTCCCCTTCTAAAAAGATATAAACAAAGCAGTGTGATATTTTCAGAAAAAAAAGAATAATCAATAATTCTAATCCCAGAAGTTTTTGATCACAGTTTAGCCTTAGTAAAATCAAGATGTTTCACTTTTTACCGTTTTGGGCCGACCATTTTCTAAGTCTAGAACATTTTATAGTCCCAATTAAAGCAAAAAAGAAAAATGCATTAAAAAAGATCTCGTTTTGGGTTGGATTTTTTTGAAGATTTAAAAGATTTTCTCATTAAAAATCTTGCAACAACCATTTGTGTATCTCAAAAGAACATCCCCGATGTTAATCCCTCCACTGTAGCTCTGGCTCTGTGTATACAGTTAACCCCCGGACTAGTCTCCTACTACATCCTACAGATCTAATTCTATGTCTGCCCAATATTCATATCCATCCATATAAATAACTGCTAAATAAAAGGTTCATTTCAAGCTGAAACAATTCATTCATGCAGAGGACTTATGAAAAGTTATCTTAGTAAAGTGGTTTCCAGGTTAAAGAAAATAAATTATCTCGCTTTAATTCCTCTTTATGTGTTAGTTCACCCCCTCCCAAAAACACATTAAAGAACATTAGAGCTTAAAGTTCTATCTTTAAAAGAGTATGGAGGGTAAATAGTATTGTATTATTCCCTGTTCCTTTTAAGTAGGTTTGCTCGTACCACAGTAGGCGAACTTGAGTGAGAGGACGCAGCTTTCATGTAGGTGGAGCTGATATTTGTCAGGCTTTGAATGGTGAAGCACCTCCACGTTGCTGCTCTCCATCCCAACAGCAAGCCACTCTCCGGTCGGACAGTAGCCCAAGGAGAAGATCTGGGGATGGAACAGTGATTATTAATAGTTCAGACACTATATAAAGCAATATATTTATGGGTTACATGTGTGGTATTTAATGATTGTACCTGTGAAGTGAAGTCGTGCTGCTGCAGCTGTCGACCCTCTCTAAGATCCCAAGAGCGAACAGTGTTATCGAGGCCGCCTGTCCACAGTTTAGTGCCATCATGGGAAATGTCAATGCAGCTAGCACCATCTGTATGACCCTGGAACTGCCTGCATTTAGAGTAAGAAAGCACACAAACATGTATTGACATCCTCTTTAAAAGTGGCTCACACAAGAGCAGCTCTGTTACAGAGCCAAAATCCGCACACTGGGAATACATATATTTTTCCCCCTACCTAACAAGGGTCTGGTTGTGCAGGTCCCAAACGGCGATGTTTCCATCACTGCAACAGGAGAAGCAGACCTTGGCGTCAGGGCTGATGGCCAAGGCGTAGCACGCCGGGGCCGATGAGGTGAGCTCGGCCTTGATGCGAGGCGTCTGAGAGGCCAGGTCCCAGATGGTCAAAGTGCTGGCCTCGCCTCCAACAATCAATGTGCGGCCATCAGGCAGGAGCTTACAGGATCGGATGTAGTTATCCCTGTTCTGTGGCACAGAGGACAAAAGCCGATCAATACAGTGCAGAGAATTAGAAACAAATCTGGAGGAAAATCCACAGAAGAAAACAACCAAAGGGGGTTCCTTTAGCTGATCACAACCACAATTAAAATGACATTTTACAGACAGAAATCTTCAGAATATTTAGCTATTTCCATCTTCTTTGCAAAAAATGTTGTTCTGCTGTTAAAAATCATCTGAATAGTATAGTTATACCAGGGAGATAAATAACAGGGAGAAGGTGACTTCTTCAAAAACAGACTCCTAACCAATCAGAGGGTCATCTAGTAGTGGATTTAAATCAAATCAAACAAATTTGGATCATTTGTTGGATCTTATGTCTGAAATTTTTGGAATTACACATGAAAGCACAAAACTCTTATTTAAGTATTCCTTTACTATGTTTTGATGAATACAAATTTCTGGTATGGAAATAATGGAGAAGATTATGCCATTGCAGCTTATTAAAAATTGTCACTAAGGAGTGTAAAGTGATTCAGTATAGGGTTCTTACCAGACAGTCCAGTTGGGAAACGGGGCTTTTGCTGCCTGGCTGGCTGATGTCCCAGATTTTGACGCAGCCCTTACCGCCGGTGTAAACATGACGTGTGGGGTTGCTAATGGTGACAGCACACACCACTTCGCCGTGGCTAAGCGTGTTGATCTGACGTGCGTGACGTGGAATACCCGGTCCAATCAGGGCATCAGGCGGGAAGGGTACAGGTTGCATCTGGCCATCTGCGCTTACGTGGAAGGAGTATGCACTACAGAAAGAAAGATGATGCAGGTTTAAAGTTGTTGGATTTTGAAGTGTGACACCTACACCTTTGGAGAGACACTTACGGTTTCCCCCCAGAAATAGACGTGAGGCTGGCTGGAAGGCCTGGGGCTCTCATATGAGTGTGAGGATCAAACCCCTAAAAGATGAGAGGATATAGATGTATGAGGTTACAGATCAGTGATCAAAGGAAACTCTGCTCTAAGGCTACAGGGAGAACCGCATTAATCAAATGTTTCACTAAATTTTCAATCTGGGGTTGTTGGAAAGGTTTGATTTTGCCTGTATAAATGTCTAGTGATGTAAAAATAATTGGATTAATCGTGATTAATCGATTAGAGGAGTAATTATACAAAACCTGCAAAAAAAATACTTATTTTGAATTTTGTTCTGTTAATATGATCTACCAAGAACTCCTTAAGTGGAAAATTTGTTTCACCTGGTTTGATTCAGCAAAAAAATCTCCTTTAAGAATCCTTTGCCATCTGATTATTAATTTAAAAAAATTATCGACAGATTAATCGATTAGCAATATAATCATTATTTGCAGCTCTACCAATGTCTCTTAGAAAAATAGTATAAGACAACACAAGAAAATCACTGAAAATAGATTTTCTTAGAGCCTTATTTAAACCAAAAAATTCAATGTTTAATTACTGATGAAATAACTGTAATGTTTGCATTTATCTTTAGCGTTTATATTAGTTATACAGTTAGCATGATTAACAGTACTCTGCATGTGTATTTCTAGAGAATGTAGTTCTGATGTTCTAAAATGTTTGCAATATATTCAGATCAGACATGTCTTATAACAGAAAGGTTGAATTCTTCAATTAATTAATTGGAGTCTGCTAAGCCTTCCTTTTCTCTATCAAAAGTATTGTGTTCTCTTGCCAACTATACTGCAGACATGCTTAATAGCATAAAAAAAAATACATTTTTAAAATTCAGCGTTGTGGTTTTTATATCCATGACATAAAAGTATGAAGACCAGTCAGCCTGAAGGTATCACATGCATATCGAGCTTGCAAATTGAAAAACTCAGTCTGAAAATTAAGACTTTTGAAAAACAAAAAACTAATAACACATTAAAAAAGAAAAATCCAACAGAAATGGGTCACATGTGGATAGAAAAATGGGATTTGCAGCATGAAAAAAAAAAGAAAAGTGGAATTGTTACCATAGTCGAACGTCCATACGCTGCAGCTGCTGCAGCGCTCATCTGAGGGGAGATGTGCAGGCCAGCGTAGACACCTGGACTCGTTAGGCCTCCATTCATTTCATGGTGGCCCATCATGGCAAAGGGGGGATAGGAGCCAGCAATGGACAAAGGGGTCCGCAAAGCTGGTGCTGCTACAGAAAAAATAAAGAAATAAAAAACAGGAGATGAATATCAGTATGCAAGATAATCACATACTTTAAGATAATAATAATAATAATGATAACAGAAATAATAATAATTAAAAAATGCAGCTTCCAGCAAACTCAGAGAATGGTACCAACCAAGAGCCTCCATGCCTGGTGGTTTGCCCAGTATGGGTCTGAGCCCAGGAGTGGAGCTTGTGCCAGGGGTGGGGGCATCGTTACGCGGGGTGGGGGTATTGGATTTAAGACCAGGCGTGGAGGATTTGTCATTCTGTCAAGGGAACAAGAGAGCAAGCACGTTCACAATCCCAAAAACCAGGCTCTGTGCAGACTGACAATTTGAGAGCAAACTGAACCTAATCCAATCTAATTCTGACAACCCACAGCCATAAACTGCTATTTATTCTAAAACCTATTACGGTCACAATGGAGATGGGGCTTTTTCTATCCCCTTTAGCTTTAATCTTTCAGCGAGGCAGAGGCAAAAATCCCAGAATAGTTAAATACATTGAGCTATTAACAGAGGAGACCTGACTGATCCTGATGCGGGACAATATTATCCCTGACATTTTAGTCATGCACTTAAAGCACAGACAGCCATTCCTAATCCACAGCAGAAAATGTTCCACATCTATTTGCACATATCCCTACAATTCCTTTTTTAAAAACCCTTTCTGTCCTAGTTTGTCCTTAAATATCTCGTTGTCTTACATGACTGAGCTCCTTTGCCTTTGAGGACGGGGTGCTTCCAGAGGAGGCTACAGATGCTGGGCTGTTTGGTGTATCTTTCTTGGGTGGGCGCGGTTTATCAATGCCGTTTTCAGGTGGGGAATGGGCTGGGCTAGCCCGTGGAGTAGCTGGGTCCTAAGAACAAAATAAATCAAACAGATTTTAATGGTTATACAACAGCTTCAGGAAATATAGCCTTAATCATAATAAGTATAGACCCCTCACCTCATTAGACACATCTACCACCAAATCATCACTCTTTTCTCCGTCGCTGTCCTGCAGGTGATTAGAAAAAAAAAAACAACACCTTAGAAGATATACTTTGGATAAACGTTTGTGATCCCATGGAGAGCTTTGAAAACATTGTTTGCAAATTGTTAAGAGCTGGATAAGCAAGGAGACATTTTCACACTTGAGTTTCTCATATTTTTGTCAGGTTAAAAACCTTTAGTAATATATTATTTGTAATTCATGTAATAAACAAACATAAAGAGCACATAAACATTGTTTTTTTTAAACAAAAAGTGAAAAGTGTTGTCTGCAACTCTAATCACCCCCTTTTACTCAAACACCCCCTAAAATAAATTTACTGCAACCACCTGCCATCAAAGGTTAGCATTGAGTAAAGAGAGTTAGCGTCTGTTTTCTGGAGGCCTAAGGTTTGTTTTAGTACATTAATGACCATGTAACAACCAACAGGCCGGTCTGGAATGAAGGTCTGGATATGTTTAAGGTTGGGTTGAAATACAAAACACTATGCTAAACTTTAAATGTCTGACAAATAACTAAGGGGAATGGGAGAGTTTTACACAACAGCAAACCCAACAAGATTGGCTGCATAGCTGAAGTGAAAGGCCAGAACTTAAAAAAGAGAAACAGCCAAAAGGCTGATGGGAACTGTTAAGAACCTGCAAACATCCACTACTCATCTGCAATCATTTGTCAACAGCGACACTAAAAATCTGCCCTCAAGAAATGGGAAGAAGAAATCCACTAATGAGGTCTGTTGCAGTTTTCTTTCATCCTCTGATGTTTACTGTTGGATAAAGATATATACCTCATTTGAATGAACAGGTTATCCAGCTCCCTCAGTGACATGCTGAGGTGGTTATACACTGATTGTATTCAGGTTTAGGGAGGAACACCTGGATCGTAATCTTGAATATTTTTAGATGTATTCTTGCTAAACAAACCATCTTCAAAGTAAAATAGTTTAGTTATTTCATCCTAGAGCCACTTTTATAAGAGGAATGGGCAAAAGTTTTAGTCATGGGATGTTCCACTAAACTAGACATGGAGCACAAAATAAATGTAAGTTTCTAGAGTGTTTACTCACATACACATTTTTCCAAATAATAACTTTGTATTAGTCTGTAATCTAAATCCCTGTAAAATCCATGAAACTTGTGATTGTAACGTAAAATTCGCAGCTTTTATTTTCATTACATTGTCACAAGTACAGAGCAACCAAATGAACTCTGCATTTAACCGATCCCCCTTTTGGAGCAGTGGGCTGCCATTGTGCGGCGCCTAGGGAGCAGTGGGGGGTTACGGGTATTCGTTCAGGGACAGAGTGGCAGTCTGTGGGAGTGGGGCTTGAAATCAGAACCTCTGGATTCCATCGCTATGACTTAAACACTAGGCCACCACTCCCCTTAAAGTTAAAGAGGCATGAAAGCTTCTGCAAGGAGGCTTTAATGGCCAAAACTTTATGTTAAAAATACCAAAAGAAACCCAATCCTGCTCCCCATCCTGTTGTCTTTATTAACCTACATATCTGCTCATGCTGTCCTTTTCCTCCAGTTTGCGTTTTTTGGAATCCAAGCTGTAGTCAGAAGAGCTGCGGTGCTTCTCGCTTGCCGTCCGCAAGCTTTCTGATGGAGATATCGAGTTATTCTGCAGAAAGACAAAAAGAACAAATCTATTTTACTTCCAATATATCTTTCTTTTTAAAAATCCAATAACATTCATTTATTTAATCCAAAAACAACAACAACAAAAAACAGTGAGCATGTTGAGCTAACCTGAACACTCCTCATTCAAACAATGATGATCACAGCAGCCGTCCTAAAATTCAGCTGAACATCAGCGTCAAACAGTACCCTGACACCCACCGAGCTCGCAAACAACAGAACGGGCTGTTGTCTGAATTAAACGGAGTACGGCTTGTTTCCCCGAGCCTGCCCACCCCTCCTCCTTATAACTGGACAACAAACAGCCTCACAGGGGCTTGAGCAGTGTGTCGTGACTGAACAGAGGGCCTTTTCTCCAGAGTCATTTGGCCTGAGCATGAGAGAGAGAGAGAAACAGAGAGAAACTATATGCATTGGGCCCTGGGCGTTGGGCACTGTGTCAGCTCCTGCTTTGAGCGCCGATAAAGAAGAAGAATCTATATCCTGCCAATGGGCATGGCAGCGTGGGACTGACTGGTGCTTTTCTGTGGAACCTGCCTACACGGGCTGAAAAGGCTCACTCCAAACGCCAACAGAAGGGAAGACACTCGGCAGGAGTCCAGAAGCTTCCGCAGGGAGCTTGCCATTGGCCTGCAAACTGCCAAGTTGTCCTAAATTTCTATGTCCCTCCATCAGAGAGCCAAAGCAACAACACGGACAACAGAAAAGAGAGGGGAACAATGGCTGATGGACTAGAGGTCTGGGCAAAGGGCCACTGTGTGCATAATGGCTGACCTTTAAAGAGATGCTTAGCGTGACTCATTAACCAAAGTCACCACTCTACTATCAGATGACCTGGGACGAGAACACAGAAAACAAAACAGGGCCAGAAGCTCCATTTCTTCAGAGATGACTGAGCCCATTCAGCCGGCACGGCCTACGGAAACAGAACCTCACAGGCCCATCGCAAGTCATCTGACATTGAAGCGACTTTGAATAAAACACTTCAGCAGGTCCAGTCAAACAGAGAACATGAATATTCATCACAGAGGGAAAAGGAAGAACAAGTGAGCTGCTAAACATGAGAGACAGCAGAGGGGATCAAACAAATCCTTTAAGAGAAGGAGGACAAAGTCCTTCTTCAATTCTGATGAAATTACAAGCCTTCTAATCTCTCCAGCATGATAGCACACAGCTTTTATACTTCAATTCCCATTGCTCCGAATACTGAAAGCAGATTATAACAGCTATCAAATCAGCAATATGAAACAGTGAAACCCAACAATCCCTGCAGTCCTGGACACTCACCGTGCTTTCTGTTCAACGGACGTCACAGGGGCAGCGGAGATGATGAGGAAACCCAAGTGAGCAAGGAGAAAAACATGTCAGTTAGTAAAAAAAGTAACAAAAGCCTCTGGCTGAGCATGTGTGAATCAGCTGTAGGGCACAAGGCTCCGTTCATTAATGCATTTTGGAGCTGCTGAATAGCTGATGTAGTCGTCATGGGCTGGGAATGCAGCAGCTCGTTACACAGATAGAATGTGAACAGGCAGGATGTTTTCCTCAAACCACTCTAGAGAGGGAGAAATATTGCAAGCTTTGATGTCAGTTTGGCCACATTTAATATCTTTCTAAAAAGGTTCCATTAACACACACTTCATTTCAACTAGGCATGGTCAACTTTAGTATATTACATCTTAAACAAAGGTGTGTTTTAAATAAGGTCGAAACAATTAATCAGATTAATTGTGATTAATATATTATTGAAATAATCATCAACTAATTAAGTAATCGTTATCTGGAGTGTGGAGACTCTAAAACGTGTCTTTAGCTGACAGAGTGACCCAATTAAAGCAGTAATTGTTAACAAAAATATATAAACATTTTGCCTTTAAGATAAAAAAAAAATCAACTGGTTTAATTTTGCAAAAACTCTTCTTTAAGGAACCTTTTGCAATCTGGTTATTAATCGATTAATTAAAAAAGTAATCTTCAGAATAGTCAATTTGCAAAATAATCGTTAGTTGCAACCCTATTTTAAATACTCCAAAATTTTATTTCTTCATTTTTTTTTTTTGCCTTTAATCAAAATTCGATTTAACCAGATGAGTCGTTTAAGAACCGCCTCTCATTTGGGGTAAAGAGGATGTTTACTGTGTGGAATGTAGAGGTGAGTATTGGCATGAGTGTTGCGATTCGATACATGTCACGATACTTGGGTCACGATACGATATTATCA
>NW_015151181.1:354835-427925 GCF_000732505.1 Cyprinodon variegatus
ATCGATACTAAAAAGTGAAAGATCGATATTATATTGGGCAGCCGAATATCACGATATATTGCCAAAACGATTATTTCCCACACCCCTAGTGGAATGAAGCATGGATAAAAACAGCACAGCCCCTTACTATGATTTTGCTGTGTACTGCTGCTCAGCTGGCTTGGGAAAAAACTCTTTTTGATCCGCTACAATGTAAAAGACTGTCATAGTCCAAACTTTTAACAAAATGAGAGAATCAAATCCTGAATTTGAAAGACTGCTGGATTTCTGAAAGCTGGCTCAATAATGAGCAGATTTTTTTTTTTTTAAAACAGCAATAGCTGAATGTTAAAGGGAATAGCACATATTATTTACAAGTAGAGGGAATAATAGATGTTTGTAAAAATACCATGAAACTTCAACCACAGTTATACAGTGAGAGTTTATGCTGACCCATATCTAATTTGTACTAAATAAATAAACAAACTGTTACAATAACTGAGGTCAATAACACACCTCTGTGCTCCAGATCGTGATGGTTCTTCTCATCCTTCACTGGGAGGTGAGCCTGGCTGCCCAGCGCCCCGAGCGCCAGCAGGCCGGATCCAGAGCCGGTGACAGGGGGGATTCCAGGCGGCTGCAGACCCGAGGGGTGGGGCGGCAGCTGAACTGGAGGCCCGTGAGCAGCGTGGGAAAGGTGCTGCGCCTGGAGCTGTTGCTGCTGCAAGTCGATATAGATGCAGACAGACAAACAACAAATGGGTTGGAGGGAAGGAGTAGCCACTCTCAGCTCACGACTTTAGCAGAAATCAACAGCTGCTGTCAGATCTAGCTCCATTTTAAGCCAAAATGATATAGCCACATATAAAGCTAGTTAGTTTAGCAACTTAGAATTACTGTTTTTCCATGTTTCTTCGGTGTAAAACAAGGAGAAACAGCAGAGATAAATTTAATGAGCCTTGGTTAGAAAGCAAGGAAAGAAATC
Source organism: Cyprinodon variegatus (assembly GCF_000732505.1). Lineage (NCBI taxonomy): Eukaryota > Metazoa > Chordata > Actinopteri > Cyprinodontiformes > Cyprinodontidae > Cyprinodon > Cyprinodon variegatus. The sequence goes on from NW_015151181.1 coordinate 355,800, forward strand.
ATGCTCTAACTGTTCCATTTCATACTGCAGCATCGCATAACCCCTGTAGCATCAGTGAGTTTAACAATCGTCTTTAAAGAACAGTAAGCTGTTAGCCTCAAGGCAAAATAATTAAAAACTTTTATAAGGAAACAATCTTAAAAAAAAAAAACACACAAAACAGTCTGCTTGCTGCTCTTGCATTCAAACTCTGGTATCGACAGCTCATAAATCATTCGAACACCCAAACTTTTAGACACAAGGGAACTGAATGCCAGAAGCCCCCCCGCTTCCCAACAGAAGGCAGCTTCAGGAGCCAGGAGTAGGGGTCCCATTGCTGGCACTCACTCGAGCCTCCAATATTCGCCATCAATATTTGAAAGGCACAGGGAAATGAAAGAGAGTTAAAAGGCACTCAGCCTGGGAAGGAAGCAGTTTAAAGCAAGGTTAAATAATACTTAGCCGAGACACCAATAAAACATCAGCAGTTTATAACCCATCTACAAGCCGACTAAATAATTCAGCTGTTGTTACAGCGTGCTATCTTTCTCTTTTACAAGACGGACTTTAATCAGCGGCCTTTAACGGCCACTTTAGGAATATCAGGAAGTTAGTAATTACCACAGAGTAGAGGAAGATGGTTTAACTCGACATTGGCTTCGTTTCACAGGGTGGCAGGAACCCAAAGGTGTAAATGGTTCTAAAATATTATTCCTTTTTTCTAAGAGTGATATGAGCTACGCTTGAAAACAGAAAACTAGAACAAGAAAAAAGAAAAAGAGAGAGAAGGAGAGATGGAGGGAGACTTCTAATGTTGTGTCCATGAGGGAAATTAAGGAGCCAGTTCATTGGCAGGGGGGAAGACATCCTTGCTCATTGTGTTTAATGAGGCACTGATGGGTAATAAGCATGGCTGATCAGCAAGAGCCCTCATTAAAGGCCTATAAATGAAGACAATAATAAATAAAGGAAGAAGTCTGGCCTGTATCTTCTAATTTAATAACGCAGGATAAAAACTTATACACCATGCCCCTTATTTAACCTCCACACTGAGTGTCACTGTAGGAAATAAAGCCCATCTGAGAGTAGACTCTATAGCTAACAGGGTAACCGCATTAAAAGCAGTTGAAGTTTTTTTTTAAAGAGTTATGCTAGCAAAACTGCAGCAGTTTTTTTTTATAAACTCATCAGTAATAGAATGTTGCATGCTCACCTAGCAAGCTGAAAGAATACAGCAACATTTCCCACTTGCATACAACTAAGACAAACCGGGCTGAAAATATTTTTTATCCTAGGTTGACACAATAGAACCCCCCCATCCTGTTAGGATTACTCCGTTAAAAATAAAGCCTGTTATCCGGATGAACGTTTTTAAGTAAATTATTCTGCTAACATCGTCTCACTTTTTAATCTATAAAGAACAATATTGCAAATAGTATTCTTTGAAATAAACTCCAATATTACAACAAGTGAGTCAGTATACGTTTTCCTAGCTTCATGCATAACCTTAAATAAACGAATGCTATATTTACTGTAACTATAATAATTATGTTGTATTATTATAGTTACAGCAAAAATAATCATGAATTTTGTTCTGTTAAATATTATTATTTTTTACACATTTACATTAAAATTGAAAACAGACAAAAATATCAAATATTAGTGCAGGGGTTGACGTTAAGGATTTTTACTTGCCGTTTGGGCAAGTGACTTTCCCATTTCATTTGCCCAGAAACAATTTTTACTTGCCCAGTATAATGTTTGATAAATATAGTTCCTAATATTCCTTTTTGTATATATATCAATGAAACATGTTTGTTTTTTGTAAATGTTTTTTGTAATTTAGTATTTTTTTAAGTTTACAGGTTCCTATGCATGCGTCAGATAATGAACTCAAGCCTACATTACCGTGTTAACATGCTTTTCAATCCTTCCTGCACATTCTTTTCAAACTAAACTTTGCTTTAAACTGTTGTGTGCTTGGAAAAATATAAATTGTAATGTTAAAAATAAAAATAAAAACTTGACAGGTTAAAAACTTGCATCACTGTACAGAAGACTGCCATATGATAGAAATATTTACACTGTGCTCATAAAATTATTATTATTATTATCCTAATCCCTGACTGATCATTTTTAATCTAAAGTGTATTATAGTATAGATTAAATTCATCATCCAGCTGCAGCTCTGCAGAATACTCTCCCCAGGAGCTGAATCACGCCATCTAGCGGAAAATCACGCGGCTTTTTCAAATCACGCGAGAATGTGTACAAAGCAACAAAAATGGCGCAGACAACACTTGTGGGTCGGTTTCAGCAAATGTCGGTGATTTTAAAGTAGTTTTGAATGGTAAATAATTTTATTTGCGATCATTGCACTTGCCCGGCGGGCAAATGCAATAAAATTTGTACTCTCCCGACAATAAAAACTACTTGCCCCGGGCGATCGGGCAATGGTTAACATCGAGCCCTGTAGTGCCGATTTGCAATTGCAAAGGCTGCAATGTAGGCTATTTTATATCTAGTGGCATGCCTATTGGATCTGCACATCAGGATTGAAGCTAGATGGCTAAAAGAAGAGTTGGAGCAATTTGGGTTGGACAAAATCACTGCTGCACTTTTCACCAGTATTTTAATATATATTTGAGTTATTTGTTGTGATGCTACGGCATGGTTATCATGGGTGAGATTTTTTTAAATACCCTATGTCCAATTAAAAATGCACATTAGCTGGAGACAAGCCGTGCCATGCAACACACACAAGGTCTTCAAGCCACAAAAACCAAATCCAGTCAAAGAAATGTGAATGACACAAACATGTATACGCCACTGACCATAAGAGAAGGGTAGGCAGCTTGCTGCTGCTGAAAAGGAGGACAGAGTTGGTCAAAGCTACAACTGCTTCAGACACTCACCCATACAGAAATACTGCCTATAATGGACAGAGAATATATGCTCATAAAGGTCTGACACAACCCAGGTTGGCATATCTGAGGCTTTTATGTTTGAACCAAACTGGATTCTCTAGCAGTCGGCTTTACCTCAAGCAGCTGTCCTAGTTGCATTCTATTAATGGCCAGCAGCTCCATCAATAAGACATGTAGCTGGTTCCTGTACACCGCCTGTCTGTCTGCTGTGCTCTTTCACCCCCACCTTGCTTTACAATATACATGAGGATTTTGGCATGCCTACAGAGCTTCTCCTTAATAAATAACACATGGAAAGGTGTTCTTAATCACACACATCACCACGTCCCCTGACATTAGCCAATGCTGGAAGTTTTGGGCTGAGGCCTCATCATTTTTGACAGCCCTGATGCCACACAGAACTCTGCTCTAAAGCCGCATTACATCATTTATTTAGTCTATTTTTTAAGAAGTCAACTGTGAACTATAGATCACAGAAGAAAAAATAAATTAAATCACCCAAGCTCCAAATTCAAATCAGCAAAGTATTACGGTATTATGTTTCAAAGGTGAAAACATATTAGATAACTTATCAAATATTACTAATGTTATCACAAGTGCTGTTTGCAGCGTAAAAAAGCATCTACGTCAGTCCAAACATATGAAAATAAAAGTGGCTCTACATCACCTTTAGAAATTCCCCATTTCAAGAAGGCAATAAAACAAAAACATCACAAGGAGGGAAATCATTGAATTTCAATATTTGCATCAGGTCAGCATCCATTGACTTGCATGCAGAAGATTCAAAAAAGATCACAGAAATCCCAGGCTGTGTTTCTCTAGCAAAACCAGTTGCCTCTGTGTGAGCAGGACAGGAGGGATATAGCTGATCAATGAGAAGCAGATGGTGCCTGGAAGCAGTGATGAACACCAAACATTAACTGCACCGTGATGAGCTCTGCAAAACGCCGAGCAGTGGGGATGGCTGATGGCTGCTTTCTGTGCCATCTCAGGGAGGCTGTTCTGTTCAGCCTCAGCCCTTTTAACTCCCACAGCTATCCAGGTCAACAGTGAGGGATGAGGCTCCTCGTTAAAACCTTAGCCAATTAAAGCTATGCGGGCTGCGGAGGGCGTCTAGAGAGCTCTCAGGCTCACATTTGTAAACGGACAACAAGGCAGGAAACAATGCTGCCGATACCAAAAGAGCAGAAACAGACCATTTCAAAAGGATAATGCTAAATATATAGAACATATCAGTCATATTATTTTGTCATTATTCATTGTTGACCAGAATTTCCCAAAAACAGGATTTACCACTTTGGTTTAATAATTAATGTCAAATCAGTTTTATTGGGATTTTATATAACAGACCAACGCAAAGCAATACATTATTGTGAGGTAAAGGAAATTAGAGTAAGATATTAGTTTTCAGCATTTTGACATGAAAAAGAATAACAGATAATTTGTAGCAATTACAGCCATATGACTTTTCTCTAATTGATATTTTGCAATTTGCGAAATAAGCTTAATATCAACTCAACTGGATGGGAAAAAAGACATATGTAAATATCCATTTGTAAGTCCAACCACAGCTTTTGAATTTTATGGTCTGGAATTTGGCTGGGTCAGTTTAACACAGGACTATGCTTTGATCTAAACCTTTCATGGTTTCATCTTTAGCTTCCTATAGCAGCAATGACATGTGCCAGTCTGCAAGCAGGATTTTTTAATGCTTTCCCCCATCCATCCTCCATTCTTCATTTTGCCTCTATTCTATTAAAGCCAAATTCATAAAGTGAATAATAGCTGTCCCATCAATAGATTTTTGTACCCAAGATTCACATAGCTTCTCTAATTAATGCTCCCTGTACCCAGAATAAAAGTTTCTGTGGATGGTTATATCTTGTTTGTTAAAAAAAAGTGCCATGTCGTTGGCATTTCTTAATAAGCAACTATTAACCCTATAATGCCAAATGTAACATATTTGATACATACGGTTTCTGAAATGTTTGGCGTCTGACACCTTTTGCATAATCTAATGGTAAAAACTTTGCATAAAAAATCCTATTGTACACAATCAGATATACCTGATAACAGAGGGCAAAAGACTACACAAAAAATTATCTTGACTTACCGCATGGTAATAAATTATTAATATCAAAAATGTATTTTTTTTTTCTCTTTACATATTTTGTTAAAAGGCCAAATAAGGACTTCAAACCAAAAAAAATTTATTTTCTGTTTTGTTTTATTCTTGGATCAGGCTTTAAAGGGTTAAGAAGAATCTAAATAGAAAGGGACGAATATAAATTCAGACGCCTCCCTCCTTAACTTCTCCCTTTAATTTTGAATTTTGCACTACTTTGTGCTGGTCTGTCACATAAAATTTCAATTAAACACAAAGTTTTATACAACATGGTGCAATTATTACTTTCAGATGCATTGAATGTTTGCCCATACCCAAGTTAAAATAAAGGAAAAAAAAGGGAGTATACACACGGTGAGAGGCAGATTGGGAAGTCCACGTACCCCGATGATGGCATTCAGCTCGGTCATAGTCACCTGCTTAGCCCTCTCCACTGCCTGAGCAACCTGTTGTTGGTGCTGAACAGAAACATGGACATATAATTATTAAGGCATCCAAATGTAGTTGCATTTTCACAGCACAACAATAAAGCAGGCTTAGAACAAATGTGAACGTCAAAAAAGCAGCACGATTACTGAAAAACTACTTAGAAAATGTCTCTCTGCAACACAGCAACAATAAGCCACTTTGTTTTTAAATAAGCAGTGACGCCGTTTGAGGGCTGCATTCAAAACCTACCTCTTGTGACAGGAAAGGCATAATTTGAGCTAGAATTGCATTCAGTCGTTTGGCAATCTCCGTCTGGAAAAAAAACAGAGGGAAAACAAAAAGGAAAAAATAAATAAGTTGGAGGTGTATGAAGAACGCAGTGACTGCACATAACCCCTCCTTTAATGTTTACACCGATTAAGCCAATTACTCCGGCAATCAGAACTGCTTGACTCAACATCCTCTAAACAGCATGATATTGACATTTGAAATATTTAAAACATTAGGAGAGCCCAGGGGGATGGAGCACAGCTGTGCTGAGAGTGCACTCCACGTTAAACGGATATGAGCAGGCGGAGTGCGTTTGCGTCGAGAGAATCTTCTCCCGCGCAGCCCTCCCTCTTTTTTTTTTCTCCCACCCAAACTGCACTGTCCTGCACTTAACCTCAGTTAAACCACACAACCACACCCCTTTTATGAAGCCGAGGCCTTCAACCTGCACTGTTTACTTACATGTGACAGTGTGGAAGATCGACATTATGAATCAGAGCGCACTATGATAACAAACCATAACAACTTGTGGGTTACTGTCCTCCAATCTGTGATCGATAAGAATTAAAGCAGTCTGTGCCAGGAGAGGCTCACTAAAACTGGGCCTTTCTAAGAATCAAGCTGGAGCGATTTCTCCAAGCCATCAACCTACCCCTCCAACCCCACCCCCTCCCCATCCCGCACCCCTCCTCCCCTCCCATCTATCCATGGAACCCTGCCTCCATTCTTTTGCTTGTCGACCAACTGCCATGGCAACAGCTACAGCCCTATCTGGCTGGGGATCATTATGCAAATGGCACCTCCGCTTGACCGTAACAGGCCTTAAAATCATATTACGTGCTTGGAGGCAGGTCATTAAATTGAATTTTCAGCCTGTCGATCACATGAACGGACCAAATGAATGGTGGATAAAAAGAGCAGTAGGAGAGGGGAGTATGATCCACCCCCACTCTCCTGTAAAAACAGCACCCAGCTTGCTCTTCCCTTCACACTCACTCCCCCCCTCTCTGTCTCTCTCTCCTTCTAGGCTTGGGAGATGAGACATTCAGGTCTGAGCTCTGCACTGGGAGCACAGAATAACTGGGCTGAAGCTACATCATCTTTGGAATTTATGAGCCGCAGTTCAACCCAGGGCCGCTGCAGAACACAAACACATCACAGAGATTTTCTCTGATTTCTCATTTGGAGCAGCAGCAGCAGCAGATGCAAGTTAGTCTGCAGACCGCCGGCTTATTTATTACACATGGCAGAAATGCCAGGCAGTGTTTGGCAGCCTGACATATTACCCCAGGGCAAAGCCAGTGTGGGATGGGAAAGCAGTGAGTGACGGGAGAGGATCTGCTGACCCTAGTTGCAACATGGACAGCTATTAAAGCGAGGCAAGCCAGTGGTCAAGAAAACAATCTAATGTCAGATAAAACAAAATGACGCCTGACAGTAGAAGCAATTTATAATAACTGCATACAACAGGCGTGGAACTCCATCAATTAGAGCCACTTAAATTTTTTAAGTGGTGAACCACATTTAAAAAACAGAAAGAAAACTTTAGAATTTTTCCTTCCACTTAACTTTCCATTACTTTTCTTCAACACTGTTCTTTTGCAATTACCTCTTTTGTGGCTTATTGTCCTTGAAGTGGATATCATAAACTATCTGATGACTACTTGTAAAGTCAGCAGTCTGTCCTATGATTGTGCAGGCCATTAGATAACATTAATGTATTAAAAACCCTCCGCCTATTGGTCTTACACTATCTGGGGATTTTCATCAGCTACAATCATAACAAAAGGAATTAAACAGCAGAGATATTTATTTCTAGATCTACTTGTACAGCAGAAAGTATTTTGAACCAAAAGACAATTCATCCTATAACTTGTCCATTGCCTTTAGACAAGAAGAGGAATTAGCTGTGGTCTTATAAGATAAAGATTTTATGGCCGTTTTATCTATGCACTTTTGTAAGAGTTCTAGAAAGAGTCGATGGAGGCCATTAGAAATGGCTGAAAAGCTACCGGGGCTGTGTAATCCATGTTTGCAGAGATAAGCCTTGTAAATAGCGCTCGAACATTTGACGGGATTTGTAAAAAGTCCTGGAGCACTCGGGGCCCATTCCTCTGTAGCTTAGTATCATGGTGACAGCTGGCTGAGCGAGGTCAGGAGGTGGCCGATCCGCTGTGCCCTAAACAACTGCCAGCCTCTGCGCTCCCACAACACAACATGCAAATACATGGCAGAAGCATCAGCTCAGCTCCCCACCGCTGTCAAAGAGAAACAGTGCAGCGCTGAAGGGACTGCTGCTGCTTTTCTTTTTCCTGGTCTGCTGGCAGATAAAAAGGGGGCTGTTGTCACTTTAAGTAGATGACAGCTTGGCCCTTGAGAGGCCAGCTTTGCACGGCTGCTACACAATTACAGGTACTCGGACCTGTGTAGCACCACTTTAAGAGCACTCTCAGCCTGCCGTGTCAATTGTGTGCAGAGAGGTATTCGCCTGTTGTTATCAGCAGTGGGAAAATAGAGCTAAAAACCCTGATGGGTTTTGCATTTAAAGGAGAAGCAGGTGATTCATCTAAAAACACTGCTTGACTGGTCATATTTAGAGGGTCAGTCATTTGGATTATCCAGCAGCATGGCCTAAGGGCCTGACTTTTCTATTAAGGAAAAACTAGGACTAGTAAGGTCAGCTCTTCTAATCTGATTGATGAGTTTTCCACCTAACTGAGATGCAAAGCATAGCTCAAAACATTTATTAGTACTGTTACATATTCATCCAAGTAAAATGCAAAATAACCTGTACATATTAATATCAGACATAGATAATATAGATTGATGCACTTGTTTGATTCATTTTATCAGAGTGTGCAGTAAGGTCGGAAAAGCTTATTAGCAAATAACATGTCACCAGCAGTACATGCATTCCGGTTACAGCAAAAACTGATCTAAAATTAAGGTGACATTTCTTGAGATAAGTGTTTTGCCCCTAATTTCAGCTGGAAAATAAGATGATCGAGTATTTTTCAACTTAATCAGTGAAACAGGTGAGTAAGCTAACGGCTAGTCTCAGAGAGAATAGCGGAAAAGCAGAATTATAAACCATCTGGTCTCAAAAACTCTTCTGGTTGTTTATGCAAATGCAGCCTCATTATTGACAGTTATAAAGAAAGAAGCTCATGATCAGTTACAAAGGTTGGAGGCAGTGCGCCACCAATGAGCTTCCTGATTGAAACACTTTATAGAATCATAATTTATGTTTTTTTTTTTTTGTTTTGATAACGTAAATTTTCAGGATCAATACATTGTACTTGGCACATGTCAATGCTGACTGCGGGCAGCTATTCTCAAAAACTGACATATGCAACTTTAGTGCGTTTGTCATTTAATGAGTCATGTGACCCATACTGCTGCTTTACAGCATCTTAGCCTCCCTTAAACCCGAAAGCGAACTAAACTAAAAGTTGTTGTTAGACAACAAACAGATCTGACGATGACCCGATGAGACATCTGGGATTTAATCTGGAGGGGTAAATTTGGCCTCGTCTCACAAGTAACTCCATGGCTGCTTAATCTGCTCTTCTAAACTGTCTGTTATCAGATTGCAAAACATGGGAGAGACACCAATCATTTTTACAACAGTGTGTTGTCAGTTTAGATGGTAAACATTGAAGGTACAGGTTTAGCACCCCTAGTGGTTAAAGTTAAACATTGTTGCTTTAAGAATGTCTTTTCCACTCAGTGTGACCATGAGGTATAAACAAGGCTATGCAAACAAAACAAAAACAAGAATATAGCATGGAATAATAAAAATAATTCCAGGGGACTAAGATGCAATTTCTTGCCAAAAGGGACCCAAAGTATTTAGACTGATTGAGGGAAAGAGGCTGAATTCCAAATACAGCTCTAAAGTGTCCAACTATCCTCATCCCTTTTACCTTGGATATGGTGTGAGACGTTGATCCAGACATTTTCCACACTGATCTAACAGCCATACTTTTTTGGTCAGTCTGTAAAGAAATGCTTTACATGTTCCTTTTCCTGTAATTTTTTTTTCCTGACAGAGAAGGCAATTTGTGGCACACAGCCTCCTTCCCACATTTGTGTAAAAAGTCATTGGTTCAAGTGTAAAAAAATCATCCAATGACAATAGTTTAAAGGTACAAAAATAACAGTTATAAAGCTGACTGACTAGTCTAAAACATCAAATTCTAGGAAAAGATAAAATCCGTTTTCAATCATTTCAATAATCAGCTTTATGTTAAAAGTTGTAGTAGAAAAGTACGTTTGTCATTTGGTGCAAATGCTAAATGAGAACTTTCCATTTATATGAGTGAACCTGACAGCTGAAAACTTGCACCTGTAGAATATTACACCAACGTTCAGTCCTTTGTGACAGACTTGAGATGTTGAAGTACTGATTTCTTTCAAAAGGCACAGTTCCTCAAACCGCTTTTCAATTTTCTATGAACAACACAGACAGAATGTTGGCGGGCCCCGCTTCCTTTCCTATTGGTGCCAGAAGATATGTGGCCTTTTAAGCAAACACAATGAGGCATGAGTCTGTGTTACAGCTACAGGTAAAAGCCTAATCCAACTGAAGCAAAGGTTTGAGCCCCATACTCCCCCATGCAGCTCCAGGAAACAAGCACCATATGACGGCAATTATGGGGTTGATGTCATGCAGCAGAAATTAGCCCATTTGCATCGACTTACTGCTGCAGCTGACAGAGAGGGATCAGATAACCGCCACATCAGTCCATCTAAGCTGTGTCATTGTGCCATTTCTAAAACCTGAAATATGTCCCTGCGCAGTAATGAAAAAGGCATAGTAAGAAGAATGAGCTTCCATACAATGGAATAAATCTCCTAGAATGGAAATAATATGCCGGCGTGCATCCAATAACTCTATCCCAACCCCTGTCTGTTACCCACTGCTGATATTCGCCTCCTTCTTCCCCCATGCCTGGGTGTGTAAGGCTAAGGAAGCTGCAAGGACAAGGCCTCGCACTGTTTGCTCACCAACATGCGGTTCAGAAGGTTAGGGGCCCCGCTGATGAATTATTCAAGCGCTTCCATCAGCTCTGTTGAGGTTCCTGATAAAAGTCAGACACTAAAATGGATCAGTCGATTAACCTGTTTACACAAAGCTAGGCTCCTGCTCCTCCCCTCCCAGCTCTATTCTCCTGCTCCTTTCCAGAACTCCCCCCTCCATCTCCCCTCCAGTTGGTGATAAGTGCCTGACAAAAGCTATCAAAGGGGCTTGAGGCCTGACAGACATGTAGCAATGCGACAAACAACCCCAGACACTGATGGATCATCCCACCACGCCAATCCGCTGGGCAGCCAACGCTGTTATTAACCAACTGGAAGAGACCAACTTAATGGTTTAAATGCTGCATGTAGTGGAATCTGAGGATTACCTATTCATTCAATCTTTATATTACTTCAGACCTTATTGTGATTGATCTGTGAGTCAACATCAGATAGGATCCTTGGATAAAGATAAGGGCGCAATAAATGGCTAAATGACTTTTGCTCCGCTCTTGTAATTACTGCTCAGCACTTCTGTCTTTGTAATCATCACGTCTTGTCAAAGTCTACCTTTAATCTTATCAAAAAGCTGACTCGGATTACATGACACGACTGGTAAATTTCCAATAAAATGGCCGAGACTGATTGTATAAATGGTGGCACATGCTTTCATTCATTCAGCACATAAGCCTATGCACTAATGTTAGATTTACACAGTGACCAAGGTTTTTAATGCATCAAGCAGCCCTGATAAAAAATAAAATAAAAAATACAAATACATACAATGCACAGAGAAATCAATTGCTTCAGTAGAATTGAATAGTTTTCATTTTGGTGAACTATAGTGACCAGCTATGTGTCAGACTTGGAAAAGAAGGGGAAAATAGAAAGATTTGGGAATATCAGCAGGTAAATAATAAAATTTTTAAAGCAAGGGCTCTCAAGACTGAGTTTAGGACATAACTTAGTTTTATAAATCAACATGTGAGGCTTTTAAGAAAGCAAGCTGCAGATATCAGGCTAAATAATAAAACAAAGTGGCGAAAGAGCATTTAAATCAACAGCAGATTACATGTAAATAGATAAGAAAGATACAGTCATTGAATGATGTTGTTTGTTCTGTTATTAAACTCAAGATTAATTTACAAACCAGTTAGGCTGTGTTACAGGTCTCACATTGTTCTTTTGAAGTTGAAAAATTAGTGAGCTACTGCTCTAGGTACACACACTAGCCAAACTAATCAGGCTAAATGCTAATAAATCATGTAAATTTCACCATTGTTGTATAGCAAAATCTCTCTCATATACACTAAATGATGATGCACATGCATCTATAATTATTGTATCTTGCAGAAAAAGGCTAGAGTTTGTTTTTTTACATCAACGCTGCCTTGATATCATAGTTCTAAAATTGGCCTAAGCCTTTGTGGAGTACAGGAGATTGGATATTGGCCAGAAATATTTGATCAGAGTTTGTTATTTAAAGGTTATAGGGAGGTGGTACATACCTGTTTGTGCATCTCTATATTCAACCCATAAGACATCTCGTAATACTGAAAAATACAACAAAAAGGGTTCAAATTACACAAAATCTGAGATAATTTCATGATTGAACAAAACAAATACACTGTGCACAACAATCAATGCGATGGATCCCTACACTAATCACATTATCACATGCTTTTGAACAGTAGGATAAAAATACCCTGAAAGGTGATGAACTAAGATCAGACTAGAAAAGAACTTCTTTAAGGAGCTCTGCAGCAGTCAATGAATTGATTCCCCGCCCACCCCCTGCTGTTTGTAGTGAAGGCACAAGAAGGAAAGGGTTAGATGTATTGATCACTATCTTAAGCCCTCAGATCTCCACGATGTCTGCTTACTTAGCGTAACGTGATTGCTCAACACTCTTGATATTTCCAGCCCGGTCAGTCTGTCTGTCTGTCTGGATGAAATGTAATCCGTCGAGTCCAGAATTGGCAACCGGGGCAGAAATGGCTTTCCAGTCAGCGTCTATTTGATGAGGCCAATGCATTATTCAGTCCATTAGCTTCTTCGAAAATTACTCTCAAACAAGAGAGCCATTCTGTCTGAGATCAGAGCCCTACAGCCGTAGCGTAACCTGACACCCATCGCTGGCTGTGGAATACTTCCCAACATGTTTACCTAACCTCATGGTTGTCAGGCTGACATGTTGTTTTCACCCGAAAAAAACAAAAACAAACAAAAAAAAAAAACCAAAAAGGGGTTCTTTAATTCAGGACAAAATATATTTGTGTAAATCTCTCCCACTGTGTGTGTTTACTCGAGACAAGCGAGTACACATCCACAGGAAAACCTGCTCATTGCGTCATGTCTGGGCTCATTTCTTGCGTCAGCGGCACACCTATGTTTTTCTTAAGGGCTGCTTAAATAAAAGCTAATAATTAAAGATTATAAAGAACGGTACTGCAAAGATACACCGCAAGCCTGTTCCACAGCCTCCATCTTGTTTACTGTGGTCTGCGCCAGCAGCTCGCACCTAATTTATGGCCCTGCATATGTCTGAGCATGGTGTCTCCAAGGAGAATAATCAGATCAGCACACACAGAGGGCAAAGCTGCAGTCAACCCCTTGGAGATCGGAGGGGCGGGCTATAATGAAGCCCACTGCCCGTCAGGAAGAGCTCTTCTGTAACAACTGGCTGCTCTATACCACACCTCCTCTCCACCACCACCACCCTGAGGGCTTTCACAGGCCTGTACCTGACACCAATGCCGCCTTAACCACCACATGCAGGTGATCACAATAGCCCGTGTCGCTCCACCCTGACCAGATCTTCAACAAGCCTTGCAATTTGGTACCATAATTGCTCCCCATTGTAACGCAAGCTTACCATGACATAGTGGCGCTGCATCTCTGTTTTCTCATTGGCCAGTTTGTCATACTCCACCTTCAGACTGAAAACAGAAGACAAGGTGTCAATTTCAACCTCTTCAGCACTCATTCATGCATATCTACCTGCTCAGAGGAGGGGGAGGAAAAAGTCCATCTTTCATTTCAACCCATTTATTACTCTAAAACTCCACAGACCAATAAAGCAAACTGACATCCTTGTCATTTCTGTGATAATCATTACCTGTGATACTGGGCTTGGAGGAACTGAAACTCATCTTTAATTCTGTCACAAGACTCGGCAACGGTAAATTTGAAGCCGGGCTGGCCGGGCTGATGTGGAGCCTGCAAACAGAAGAAAAGAAAAATCTCAGCAATCCGACTCAGAGTTGAAATTCACCCTTTCAAAGATATGAACATCTCTGCAGTAAGGCATTTTCCCAAAAAGCAGAGGCGAGTCCATACTTCACACCTCCAGCTGTTAATAACATCACATGAGTAGGCTTTCACACTGAATCTCAATTCTCTCAGACAGGAATTTAAACCACCACCTGTCTTCACATTTTGCACGAGTCATACCAGTAACATCATGCAAATATGCAAAACATCTTCATAGGCTACTCTTATTCCAAAGCATGGCATGACCTGCATGAATGGTGGAATAAGGGGGCTTTGCAGCAGGATATTTCTTCCTTTCTTACACAAATGTTTTAGATGCTTAAAGTACATAGAAGAATCCCATCTTACCGGATGTCGGCCCTGTGGATACATCTTTAAATGTGTCCTTTGTTTATGTCTCCAGTGTGCAGGTCCTTTTAGCAAAAGGCTGGAAATTTGCTCACAGATGTCAGTCTCAGCAGACAGGGGTGGGATAGAGGGGGTGAGGGGAGGTCGTGAAAATCCTGTATTCGAGGTGGGAAAAGAAGCAAATTAACCTATATATGTAGAATAAGCAATTTGATGCAAATCTAAACAATCCCCTAAATAAAAACAACAAAAAAAGCACAACAACAACACAATCCGTGCCCCTCTGTCTTCTTGATGACCTTATTCGGTTTGTGAGCAACGATTTTTAAACATTTACAGGTGTATAAAGACATGCAGCCAAGAAGCGAATATAAAACGCTCGGACCGATTTGTCTTTGTATTGATTTTTCCTCAAATAAGCAGAAAGCCCGCACTTACAGGACACCACCGACGGCCCGGCAGCTGGCTTTTCCAACCACTTTGACTCCGCGCAGAGGCGCGCTGCGGAGCGCACGCCCAGAAAAAATAAGCATGAAATAAATGAAAGAGAAATCAAAAGCTGGGAGAAATACATACCCGAATGTGCGTCCTATTCTTCGGTCCGACCTTTGTTTCCCCAAAAAGAAGAAAAAAAATACAGAAGGCTATAATTTAGGCGTTTAATTCCTTGTAATGTGGATCCAGATCTGGAGAAGCATCCTCCACTCTCTCCAGAACGCACCCAGTCAGGCTGGACTAGACTGCAGGGAGCAGTTAGGAGGAAAAAAAATCGCTCGGTCGGGCTCGATTAAACTACTTTAGTCGTCGTCGTTGAAGCTCCGAGGAATGCGCTCCTTACGCGGCTGGTTAATCCCCTCAAAAACGACAAAAAACATATATACATATAAGCTTCCAAAAATCTCTCCTACGAGTCGAAGAGGTTCTTTAAAAGCGTAACACGGTACTCTCCACAATCTCGCATTTCCCCCCCAGTCGTCCAGCTTACCCCCGGTTGCCACACACAGGCAGCAGGGCTGAACTGCCGTGGAAGCGTCTATCTGTCCAATCGCATTACTCGGAAGGAATATGGCCACATCTGCCTATCGGAGAGCGCCGGGCCCCACGTGGGGTGCAGCGATACATGACATCATCCCGCGGATCCACAATGCATGAGCCGCCCCCATCCCACCGTGGATACGACAACAGCAGCACGTATTGATGTGCCGACGATCATCTCCACATTTGACAGCGGCAGCATAAACAGCACAACGCGCTTCATTATGGAGTTTTTTTTTTTTTTTTTTTGCCGTTGAAATTATTTTATTTATTTATTTATTTTTGGGGGGAGGGGGGTTGAGGGGGAAGGGCGGTAAGGTGATGTGTTTTCCTGCAAGCATTTTGCAATTTATACCCTCCATACAAGGAAAACAGCTATAAAACTCGTAGTGTTGGGACTGTGAAATATCTGGAGTGAATCCCCCTCAAGAAATTCGAGTTTAATCCGCCCTTAATGCACATGCACCATGAAGGGCGCGATAATGACCAATCGATCGTCGACGTTGGCCAAACTAAAGCCATAAATTTCTTCTTTAAGCGACTCGTGATTGTTGCACAACACGTCCGCGCCCCTACCTATCAGCATTTGGGCGATAGCTACACAGCGGGAGGGGAGAGAGGAGAGGAGATGATTGCCTTTGTGTGATATGAACATCAGCCATGTCTGAGCACTGCCTTGTTTTGAAGGTTCAGCTCCAGCCCCACGTGGGGACCTCCTCTGCGACTTTAAGGCCTCTCGACCAATAGCCGCGCGGTGCACTTACTCCGCGGCTTCCCATTGGTCCGCCCGCGCTGAGCCTGTCATTCTCGGCGCGGGGTTGTCAATCAATACCACGCGGGGTCAAGCGCTGACAAATGCCTGTGCTCCCCGGTCCTCTGCCTGTGAATAGAGCCTGGAATGGCTGCTTAATTAGCTTCGAATGGCTTTTCTCTCCAGTTCAAACAATCTGTTACCACCACGTGGTAATGAGAGCCTACATTAAACAAAGGGAGATAGGAAGCATGCAAACAGTTGTAACATTACAACCTGTAGTTTTTTCCTTTACATACGGGTCTATGTAAAAAGGAGACAAAACATGCTGTTTATCACAAAGGCAAATCAACCTGTATTAACGGTAGCCATGGTTTTAATTTATGTTTATTTTCCATAAAATAAAAGAGACATTACTACTACTAAAACAATTTTAGCTGCACAAAGAAATAGAATAATTTGGTTTTGCTATATTAAGTAATATGTCTAGCTCAGTATTTTTATTATTATTATTTTTTTTTACAACATATTACCGGAGCCAGCCCGAGGCAAAAGCAAACTAAGCAGCTATATCTATACCCTTTACTTCACCCTTATGAGCAGAACACCCAAGAGCACTAGGGCTTACAAAAGTGTCTTTATGGTACTATAAGGGTACTATTAGGATATATGCCTGTACATTTTGACCCCTATATTTAACCTGTATAGTTAATGGCAGGGTATGAATTATTCTTTTTTTTTTTTTTTTATTTTGTCTCTTCTGACTTCCATTTTCTTCCCATGAACAATGGTCTACATGTTTTTGTTTTGTTTTTTTGCTTTTTTCATGACTTGTGTTGGTACATGTTCACAAAATGGCTAGCTCTGGCATGCTTTGTGGTGAATTTTCATTTATTCTGGTTTTGATTGTTGTTTGGGATTGATATCTCCTCTGAAACGAATAGTGTTGGGAATTATAATGTAACCAGTTCATGTTAAAAGTTGCCTCCCCCCAAAAAGTACCTAACTGAGTTGTTATTGGAAAAAGCATGCTATTTTGAAGGATTTTTTTATTATTGTAGCATTAAATACATTTTATTGTGAGTTCAGCTGTGAGCAGAACTATCAAAGTAATTTTTTTTTATATTACTAAGGCTTTAATGTTGTGTCATTCATGAATTGCATTGAAAAAAATTATTCAAATCAGTTGGATTACCCGATTCGTTTCTTTCTCATTTTAAACTCAGGGTGAGCCGGTTGGATGCTGAACTATTGCGTTTGATGATTCACACAACAGCATCTGTTATTTCAAGCTAAAGTAAGCTGGAGAAGATTCACCAAGCAAACCTTCCAGATACACAGAATTCTGCCACTATGGGGAGATCCACCTGCCTAGTATACAAATCAGGCGATGATTCATTACAGTGACTAAGCCTGTGTTACTGTATGAACAAATCACAGCGTGAACAAATCACGACCTAATTCTTTCAGTGTGTACAGAGTTCTGAGAGTTGTGTTGTCTCACTTATTCTCTATACTAATAAAGTGAGATAGGAAGAAGGTACTATAATAGAGAGACAATTTACATTTCAAATATTGTTATAGAAAGGGATCTTTCTCATAAGTAATGTTTTGTTTTCCAAAAGTCATATGGAAATTGTAATAAAGTTTTTTCTTTATTATGAGGCGACAAAATTTCAAAATAAGGTAAGGTGGGATGTTTCTGATGTGCATTTCCTGTTTTAAATTGAAAGGAACATACAATTACCATCAGAGTTGGACTGAAATTGACTCAATATCTCAATATGAAAAAAGATTACTACTCTAGAGTAGCTTAGCATGTGTAGTGGTACAACCCTGTCAGTATAACTATCACTGCAATATATTTAGGAAGACATTATTGCATTCAATGTTTATAAAAAAGAACAAAAAGACCAAAAAAACTTCTTTAAAAATTGATTGCTATCCACAATAACAGGCGTTTAAATAGGTACAACACTGAAAAATAATGCAGCATACGTAGTATAACAATGAAGATCTTTGTCATAAAATTAAACAGTGGTCACTTCATTCTAGACAACAGTCAGGTAGAGCAGTAGTTCCAATATTTCTGTGTGCATAAAAGAAGGAAATAACAGAGTATCGTTCAAGTGATTTCAGTAAAACACATAATTAGAAAAGTGCAGTGTACTGCAAAACTAAGGCACACATTTGTAAGTCAGTAAATGTCCTGTACTTATAGCACTTTTTCAAGTCAGGAGACTTGAAAAAATGCTTTACAGTCATTCACCCATTCACGCCCCCACCCACACACGGTGGCAACTACATTATAGCCACAGCTGCACTGGAGCTCACTGATAAAAGCCACCGGGCCCTCTGACCACCATCAGTAGGCAATGCGGGTGAGGTCTCATGCCGAAGGACACAACAAAATTGAAGGCAGAACTAGGGCTTGAACCGGCAACCGTGCAACTGCAGGGCAGACTCCCTCTCCCAACTCTGCGGCCCAGTGTTGTCGAATAATGAGGCAATGAGGGGTGCTTCAATAGAGCTATATGTATCACTAAAATAATAATGCCCTCACTAACACTGCTATATTCTGCTTTACTTCCAACTCCGATTGAGAACAATTACTATAGGGGACATCCTCCAGGTAGATACTGTTTATTGGAGTCATAAAATCTCCATTTGTTCCAGTAGTCAATGAATTACTAAAAGTATCTGCTAAGTATAAAGTAACACAAAACATCCTACTGTAAATGCACCATATCGTTCCTAAAGTTGTTCAGTGCAAGTTACCAACATTGTGAAATAGCAAAGAGGTGAAGCATTCAGCATGTGTTAGCATCACTTAACTAACAACAACCTAACATATGTTTTATGCCAAGTAACTCAGGGAACCTAAGCAGAACGTTGTCAGTTGTACAGTTAATTATTCTATTATGCTTTATTGATTTCTATAAGTGGACTAATAGCTGATTATTCAATTTTTTTCTTGGAGCACACAGTGTCATTTGTAATGGTAGATTGCTGCAGGGTCAATGACACAAAACAACAGTCTACTGTGGCTACATCTCATATGAAGGAGCGAAGTCAATGACTTAATGCAATCAGCTGGGTTTCCTTGAAAAGAAAACATTTAACGAGTTAATCTTTATGATTTGATGTAATTGTCAATGTAAAGTGTCTTGAGCAAACATGTGTTATGAATTGCAACTGAATCAAATGTATACTGCACACTCACCAAAACATGGTGCAAGATTTTTATTCCATTTTAAATAAATCAATGAAAAGAGGGAGCATAATGACCGACATCTTCTCTAATGCCTCAATGCTATTAACTTCTGAGCTGGAGGAGCTACAAATAAGCAATCCCAACAGAATGCTTTCACGAGCACTGTCAGTGAGGAATTATTTAATGATGAATCGGCTCATGTGTGTGATGTGGGTGGATTAGCACAGCTGCTGTGATTATAGATGCAGTTTTTTAGAGAGGAATCCAGATATATACGTTTTGAAATGCTTGTATTGGTGAAATCTGATTTGTTTTGATTAAACCTATGTTTGTTAGTGACATCAGCTGTTTTGTTCTTTGCTGTGGAATGAACAAAACATTCTGTCAGATAATGTTTGTTTTTATAAAAGAGAAATAAGAGGAGAGAACTACATGTTAAGGGCTGGTTATACTCTCGCAACAGTGTGTCGCAGTGATCTTGCTGCAGATATTTTTGATTTATGCCCAATATTGAAGTGTGGGTTGTGCTATGTTATTCCACGCCACAACGCAAGAGGGGCAGTCACAAACTAGCTGTGGGTCTAGATACAACTGAGGTGGTGAGGAAGTGGGGGCAAGTTTGTGCGACAACAGAGGAACATGAGGGTGAAAAAGAGCAGGGATCCAGGTGGAAAAAGGGTCCCAGCGTTCTTGTGCACCTCGCTCTTCTAGCTGGTCCAACTTCAAGAGTTGTTTTCCACAATGGCAGTCAAACAAACAAACAAAAAAGTAAGAAGCACACAAGTAAGGTAACACACAAAAATATGCATAGTGTAAAGCGGATGTGGATTTGACCAATCATAGGCCTCCTATCTGCAGCACTGTCTGCAGTCACCTACAATTTTGCAGAGGTGCACCAGAGCGATTGCGGAAAGAGCAGGGGCACACTTGCTTTCACTGCAACACACATGCAGACGACCTGTTTTCTGAGCATAAATCAGCCTTTACTGCCTCATATTGGTGCTAGTGGAAAGCAAAGCAAACACTGATTCCCACTGGATTTCGACATCATTGCTACAACATGGTCAACTAATTTGAGGCCTATCACTCATATTAAAAACTGACACTGCTGCAGCTCATAATTTAAAGATGATAAATTTGCTAAAGTTAATGCATGTGGTGCTTAATATACAACATC
This sequence comes from Cyprinodon variegatus, assembly GCF_000732505.1. Classification (NCBI taxonomy): domain Eukaryota; kingdom Metazoa; phylum Chordata; class Actinopteri; order Cyprinodontiformes; family Cyprinodontidae; genus Cyprinodon; species Cyprinodon variegatus. The sequence continues at coordinate 376,350 of NW_015151181.1, forward strand.
TAACGCTGTACAACACAGAACATAAACAGGGCCATACCAGTGCAGCAAAAGTAAGCTAACAGGAAGATACAAGTGCGTATGAAATTACGTAGGTGTAAAAACGGTTAGGCATGCTTGACAGAAGCAAAACAGCAGGTTTGGGGTGAATGCCCTGTTCATTATGTCACTGAGGTCTGAGACTGCTCAGCAGTCGTCTTACTTGTCATTCTTGTCAGCCACCTTGAGGATGTGGGATAATTGTGTTATTTCCAAAAGTATGGGGGCAAGTCTGTGAGAAACTCAAGCACACACAAGAGCAGCCGGGCTAATCTCAGCCAGGCACCCCTCATGCTTTTCAATAGAGAGTCCTTGGATTAAAGGCAACAAAAGACTGCCCCAAACCCCAGGGAGGAGAGGCCCCTCCGCCCACTGAGACCCCCTCACTGTTTATTTACAAGGAACCCCGGCCTCAATCATCCTTCCACCCTTAGGCAGTGCACATAAGGTCTGTTTGCAGAAGTGGCTCTAATTCTTGACAGAGCAAGGATTGTCCTCAGTTCCGCCACTTTCAACTGACCAGAAATTCACTTAGCTGATGTAGAAAATAATTTCTGTCCCCAACAGATTAATCACTGTGGGATCAAATTATTTAAAAAGTAGCAGTAATTTTACATAATCGTACAAAAACTTGTTTGGGAAAATTGGTCCTGATTGAAATCCTTCTGTTTGGCACCACAAATAAGCCCCAAATCAGTGTGAGCGTGGCGCTATTTATCATAATTTTATTGGTAATATTTGCACATGTTTGGCTCATTAAAGCAACTTAACTTTTTCATGAACTACTTACCAAATTTTTTCTCGTGTGTGGTTTATATTCTTTTTACAAAGTCAAAATGAGTTCCCTGCTACAGCAAGCTTTTCAGGTTCAAGCGTTTTACTGCAGAAACGTCCCACGTGATTAGAGCAGACTGTTTGCATCAAGATTTGCAGACCAATGCCTTACGTTTAGACACATACACTGTGTATCTCTCCCACATCATTCACAGGCGAGAGGCAAAAATGTGGAAAAACAGTCATACACATTCCATGCAACAAAAAACCCACTGTATGTGATGGTGAGATGAATTGCCTGTTCTGTTTTTATCGGAATGAGTCATCAGACTGTAATCAATGAAAACAGGATGAGAGTCCTTATCAAAGGAGAGAAAAATGCACATCTGAAGTGTTGCAAAACAAAATAGTCCTTCTGGCAGAGATCTGGAGCTTTAAATAGCCCTAAGACACGGTGACATAGCCAACTGATACAATAAAAAATAATATTCCCCTGCAATCAACAACCCTCGCTGATAAGTGCTGACAAAAAGAACAAAACATGCATAAGTGTAAGTTCAAAAAGTCACTTCCTTGTGTAGTCTCTTCTTACACTAAGAGGTAGAAAAAATTAATGTGTGGTTTCATATCTGTGAAAAGCAACGTTCGATAATAACAAACTACAGAGCATCAAAAGGTACGAGGTATATTGAACACTTTACGGTTCTCAGTTGAATATACTCTTGTTTTTTTTTTTATGAAAGTATTTTTTTCTGTTGGATAAGTTCACTTTATTTTCTCAAATTATATACTTTTGTTTGCTTTCACGTTTAGGTATCTGCTTGGAAATAGCGCAAAGAAGCAATAAAAGCCACATTGTTAGGTAATTATATGTATGAGATTTATCTGCCAAGATTATATAAGTTCTGCCTTGATGGAAATTATTTCGGCATTAATACTTTAATCAGAAAGATATAATAAAGGTATAAAAAAAAAGTAATGACAAAACCACAGCTATGTGTGTTGGTTCTGCTGTAACCTAGTAATAAAAAAGAGCTGATTTGAAATGATAACACTTTGTTTACACCCAGGAAGCCACAGAGTGATTAAAAAAACAAAGTAGCAGAGTGACTATAAAAGTCTGAAACAATCAGGCATTTGTTTGGTAATCATTTCATCTTCACAGCAATCGCAACGTCCTCGCCTTTCGGCTTGGTCAAATAAATCACAGCATTTCAAATTGGCGCATTGATTGGAGCGTTTAGTGCAGTGAAAGCCTGCAGGAGCACACAGGGAACTAAAACACAGACAAGCATCACAAGTAGCTCTCAGTGTGCAGTCTGAAACATATTTTTTTATGCAGAATCTCTGTTCACCCGGGCGACTTTTGTTATTGTCATCTACATGAGTTGTTATTGTTTGTGTGCAGCAAATAGCAGAACTCGAGGGCATCCAGTTTGATTCCTAACCACTAAAATCGACTGCTATTTTCAGCAAAGTGGTGTTGGCAGACAGCTGTCCTTCTTAGCTTCTTGTTTCTCCTCATCCTCTTTACACTCTATAATCGCTGAAAATCACCTACCCCAGACTCTGCTGCATTACATCTATTTTCATAACACGCACAGATCAAACTTAGGTAAAGTCTGTTTAGTCTGTGAAGTGAATTAGTCCAAAGAACCAACTTCTAGACATGCAAAGATTGTGCAAAGATTCAATGACATTAAACCGATCAGAGGATCAAGCTGAGCCAGTTAATTAAGAGGACCTAGAGCTACACAACAGAGATTCTGTTACTCTTATCCAGTTTCCTAAATGGCTAATGCGATTAAAGAGATGTTTTGGGCCTAAATTCAGTTTTGGATCATGATTACATTCACATGGCATGAGAATGACTTCACATGACCGTCTTGAAGGAAACTTTGTTGTCAGGGATACAGAGAAAGTACAGAGAAAGTGCTCCCTCTATTGAAATAAGATATTTCTGACCATCAAACAGATATGTCGGCGAATGCAAGATCTTCATCATGAAGAATGTGCAGCACCATAGCATAGCTGCTGAATGGTAACAGCAGGCTTTAACTCGCTCTGTGGGAATGCAAGCGGTACCATATCTCACAAATCTTCCTATGAGAGCACAAGCCACTGTTCAACATATATGCAAGTGCCTCACTGAGAAGCATTTCATATTCCATGACACACAGTGCTTCAGCTGTACTCCTCCATGTCAAATTGACTCCACAAGTGCTCCTATACCTGCTGACTGACACATGCTCACTGAAAATGATTCCTTAACCAGTGGTTGGCACTGCTTCTTGCTCTGGAAGTGTGCTTGACTCCATTATTAAGCTGAAAAAGAGAGAAGGAGTGAATGGAAAGAGAGGGGGTGGAAGTAAAAAAAAAAGCTTGACTGGGCAGAGGAGAATAATGGACATCTGAGGAAGTTATCAGCACAGGGTAGAGTGTGGATGCTGTCTGACAGGAGATCAGAGAGCTCCTCCAGCTGGAACCTCTGCTTATAAGCCCGGCAGAGCCGCACCCTGCAGTCAGCCGGGTTGATAAGGTCTGTGATGCTATTGGACAGGTCCCAACAGCAGCATCTATCAAACTTATATCCAGTCTACATCTTAATATCAGCATCCACTGCTGGTAGGCTGTAAGCAGAATTCAAATATCACATCAGAAATAATACACACACCAATCTCAGAGCCAACAGATTGACAGCTTTAATTTAAAATATATCTTTGGTAATGAAGCATTTTCTGCAAATAAAAACAAAAAAATGTCTAAAATAAATAAAAAAGTTATTGGACACTAGATGTCACATACTTCATCTGCAAATCTGTATGTCTTTCTTTGTCCTCTATAGTCATTTCTTTCAATCACATTATCAAAGCGTAGAAAGTAAACTATTTTATTTGATACATAAAAGTAAAAATATTTCCAAAAGAGGAAATTAGAAATGTAGGGAAACAAGTTAACAATTAGAATGACTTAATGGGTGCTTTAAATAGTGGTAAATTCATTATTTATCAGATACCACATTCCTTTATGCAAATTAAAAGAACAAATCCTCAGAATTAAATAGACCCCCTTCAACCCTATTGAAAGAATCATGCATTAAATTATTCAGTCAAACATCCAAACATCCCTCCATGCTTCAATTCATCAGTCATCAATCAAATACAAAAGTTGGTTGCAAATATGTCACCCTTATGTCTTTACAGAGTTTAAAAACCGGTTTAAAGGCTTCCAATAGTGGCCTAGCAACAACAAACCTGATCAGATCCCATACTGATTTTAAAATTCCACCTCTCACCCTCTAAGACATCAATCAGCTTACATTTAAATGAATAACTTAGGTTAACTTGATCGCCCAGGAATTTTTTTATTTTGTGTGGTTGACTTCATTTCTAGAAGCTCCAATATAATGGATCTCTACCAACAACATATAGATGGATCGACTCATTACTTTTAAAAATAAGATACTTTTACAAAAGCTTTTAATAATGTGTAACGTTGCTTACTGTAGTAAAAAAGTCAACTGATTGACCGTAATATTTCAGTTTGATCACTATGCTAGAAGTGTTATAATATCATTGCAGTTGTCAACATGCAAGTGTCTTTTATTAAGAAGTAGGGCTGGAGTAAAGGTCTCTGCATGTGGCTGTCACTCAGCATTACAGAAAAGGAAGCCCGGCGAGGAAAAGCGAGACCAAATCAACAAATTAAAGACTGTCCTGTGAGAGCTTAAGCCTCTTATTTTTATTTCAAATGAGGATAGAAATTGACTTCCTCATTGAATCTAATTATTAGCTATTGCCATCAAAAAGTCTCCTGAAATTGCCTGAAGCAGCCTGACTATTAGCATAAACACCACCACTGGCAAGCTTAAAACAAATGGTATATTTAGTCAGTGTTAATGGGATTAAAGTGTGCAGGATTTAGGAGTGGGTCTCCTAACAGCGAGCATCACATCTTCATTATGTATGCCCTGACTTCTCAGCTTCCACTCTCTTTGTTTGCATTTCATTTTTCTGTGCCCCAACCCCCATTCCCACCCCTCCTTGCTCCACCTCCCTGCAAGCTACTCTGCGATATTCAACAGATTGTCTTCAATCGTGATCAAAAAAAAAAAAAGAAGAAAAAGAAGAAGAATCCCAGACAATCATAAATAATAAAGGATTACACCGATCTGAAAAACTGGTGACTTGCCCGCGGCAGTGAACACACAGAGAAATAATAGTTAGCCATCTGTGCACCAGCTTGGTAAGAAGAAAGGGTAAACAAAGAGCATAGTGTACCTGGTGAAGCTTTCTCCTCTTTCGGCTCTCTCCCTTCGGCCAGAATACATGAAAGGCTTTTGCTGGCTCTCCTTCCCTTCAGATTTCAGGCTCACTTCATAAGATTTTTTGATTAGGGGGCCTGAGAACTACAGACTGACAAGGTACGCCTGTCATGACACTGACATGGCTTGTGATTATCTCTCTATCAGGAGTCCAATAGGCCTTGTACTGAGGTGCATTTTGCAACAGCATAAATGCTCAGAACAAAAAAAAAAAAGCACTCTCGTCCATATGGCCTCTTGCAAAAATATGTATGCCTTTTGAACTTTTTTCATATTTTCTCTCATTTAAACCATAATTTTCCTTTCACTCTGTTGAGATTTAATGTTACAAAGCAACTCAAGCAGCATGACATTGTGGTATGAAAGAAATAAATGCATTGTTTTAGACTTGTTTTAGAGAGAATCATAATCAGGTTAAAGTTTCATTATGGACTTGTATAGGATCACATTTATACTGATAAATCTAAGCAAATCTATAGCAACTTTCAGATGTGGTATTTATAGTATTTAACAGTGTTTACACTGTTAACATACAGTAAGGCAAAACGGGGAACATTCTAGCCACTAGGGGCACTAGACCTGTCTCTTCCAGGTTTAGTGTCCCTTAAAGCTACAGTGTGTAACTTTTAGCGACATCTAGCGGTCAGACTGCAGACTGCAGCAACATGAACATCTCCCCCCCACCGCTTCTCCCCCCCAACAGTACGGCGAGCATTACGGGACAAAATGACTTCCACGACGTCCGCATCACCTACCTTCTCAAGTGATGAGGTTTGTTTACATAGATAATTTTACAGATAGTATTCTCAGGCATAATACTGCATCTATTGTTCAGTACCGTCTCAGTTCATCTCTCTCAACTTGCCGTAGTTACTTTCGAGCGTAATGGGCGATCTCGCAATCGCTAGTTTGTTGGCTCTGCGCTGCCGTAGCGCAAAGATGTCTGCCTCCATGGCTGCGAGACCCGCTCCTATGTAATTATAAATAACGAATTCTAAGGCAACGCAAATATTAAGGTTAAGAGGCTGAGCTCGTAGATGATGATAAATAACATATTTATGTATAATATATTACATTTCTGACTGTATATCCCTGTAATTATTACACACTGTAGCTTTAAGCAGGTATCAGAACAACACTATTGCAAACTTAAACAGTCTCTATTTGTTTCTTATAGTATCTGATATCAGACAGTTTGGACAGGAGATTGAGAAGTCATGAAGATTCTCAGTCATCATTCATCTAAACCTCGAACTCAAAGCTATTCCTAACATTTTTAATTGAAAAAATCTTCCTGAATGGGAAGCAAAACGTCTTCAAACTTGGAAACAACGTCCAGTGGATTGTTTTTAATTTTCTTTTTTTGGAATTTATTGTAAAAGATTACCTGGTAACACAGCATCGTAGAGACCAAAGAACACAGTGGACAAGTAAGTAAGAGACATGGGGATCAGTTCAATGCAGAGTTATATCATTTAACATCTGAAAGAGCTATGTTGCATCAATTTTCTGAAAATAAAAATATCTTAGAACAACTGAGACCTTACAAAGGCATGGAGGTCCACTTCAACTGATAGGTTGGTCAAGAATAACTTGAAAGAAACAACATGTAAGAGGGAAGCGGGTATTCTGGGGTAGCTGGAGATTGGAGGTTCTGTTGGAAAGAGAATTACTTGCATAAACGAGTCCCTGGAATTTTTGAACCATTGATAGGTTTCAGTAGGTTGTTTGTATTTTTTATTTTTTTTTTGGTTAAGGTATGAAATAAATTTCTATTGAACTATGCTGCTCATGTGTGAATATAAAACAACGGCTTGTTGCAGAGTTAAAATCATTTTTCAAGGCAAGATTGCACAAACAAGGGAAGGCAAGGCAATTTTATATGTATGGCACAATTCAGTACATGGACAATTCAAAGTGCTTTACATGAATTAGATGATAAAATAGAACAAAAATAAAAGCAAAATAAAAACAAGTAAATCAACTGGACCACAAAAAAGCAGAACAAAAGCAAGTAAAAACAATGCAGAGATGCAACTAGATAATATAACCTGTGCTGTCGTAATATTTTCCATTTAGCATACTTGTAACCCGTGCACTTGAATCACTTCATAGAGAAGCATAAATTGTAGTGTGGGTATTTGCAAGAAAACCTACATGATACTTTTTCTTTGCAGTGTAAGAGCTAACTACTAGATAGTGTAAAAATAAAACCTGTTAGAATGAGGCAGATATTTAATGTCTAGAGGATTAATTACCCTTAACTATCACGAGTATTAAACATATATAGATCCGTGGTTGTCAAAAAGTTGTAATCAGGCCCCACTGTCCTGCAAATTGTTCCTGCTTTCCTTTACCTGACTTATTTTGTAATTAACTGTACTGCTTCATGAAATGCTGGGGAGGTTCATTTCATCATCAGTGCTGGAGAAAAGCTACATCTAGAACATTTAGGAGAAAGGGCCATGTGACTGGTTAATAACTATACTTCAGATGGGAGAACATTCATTTGCTAGGATGGGCCAAAGTCCAAACCTAAATCAAAAATTTTGTTAGAATTATAAACCTATATATACCAGTGCTATACATTCAAACTGAGAAGCTCCAGGTATTTTGTAAAGGTCTGACATTAATAATAATTAAAAAAAAAAAAGCCAGAAAGCATAAGCCCAAAATATGAACCTGGAGGGGCTAACCAATGCACAGCAAAACATTTACATCTCTCCAAAACATTAGCCATGTCCTGTCTGGTGTTCCTCTTGATCTTCATAATGTTGCCTGTTCATTAATGTTCTCCAATAAATCTCCAAAGCTTGGATTAATGCTGCGAATGAATTACTGGAGTCTATTTACTCATCAAAGTCTTCTAAAGGGGAGCAAATACACTATACAATTTAATGTTTTCATAAACAAAATCCATACAGCATTTTTCTTCCACTTTCAAGTTTGTTCACTGTGGTGCGTTGGTCTACATAAAACAATAAACTTTGGTCTATCATATAAAATAATGTAAGCCTGGGGTTGTAATGTGACATAAGGCAGTCAAGTAAAAAAATAAAAACAGGCATTCTTCTGCGCTACTAGAATGGCTGTTATAGATGAATATACCTCCAGCTTTAATCCCCTATTACATTTTCAGGATATTGATCTTGCCATCAAACATCTCTTGGGAGTCCATCACTACATTTTGAGGTAATATGATTTGCATTAATGGGTCAAGTTGGCAAATCAATAAAAGATGGATTTTACATGACCACAATAATCGATTTAGTAGCCCTGATGATATAAATTAACTACCATCCTCTTTTTGAGAAGTTTAGTACACCACTCATTATGCTCCCTGCTTGGGTAACATCCACATAGAAAAAAAAAACATTATTGCTTTGCTGTATGTATTTGTCAATGGTATCTTTTAATTGGAAGTAAAAAGAAAACAACATAGCCTGGGTTACTTTTGCAGCTTTACTGTCTATTCAGACTGTGAAAAATGACCTTACAGCTTCCCATCCAGCCCATCTGGGGAGTCCTCATTATGCCACAAGATTTATGTAAAATGCAGAGAGAGTGATATCAAGATAAATAGAGTTTGGTTCTGCAGCAGAGAGGAGACAAAAGATAGAGCAGAAACATAATGAGCTCTGTTTATGTGCAGTGTTGCTTGGCCTGTTGACAACAGATAATGAAGTTACAGTTAGTGGGGGGATTTTCTGGCACTAATTAAGCTCACTGTCATTAGCAGCATTAGAAACACAAGGCAATGCTTTGAAAATGGGGAGGTGCTAACACAGGAAAAATCATGTCAGCAAAACCATACACAAAAACACAAACAAGAGCGGTATGTATGCAGGAGTTTTAAAGGCAAACGCAATGAAACACATTGAACTTTTCCATATATTAGTATATTTAAACCGTATGCATATCATAGAATGTTGTTTGATGGACCCGCAAATGCAGTTGCTTCTTTTATTCCATTTATTTATTTACAACATCCAAAATAAGGAGACTAATCTGGATTAAAAAAATCTTCATCAGCCCTAAAGATCACAGAAAATAAATGAATGTGCAGAAGAATAATAAAAGCCAATTTCTTAAGTGATGGAACAAAGGTTTAAAAGAGGCTGGTTCCAGGGCATGGGCTCCACCTCTGGCAACAGATGCATTTTTCAGGTGGATTCATACATAGCTAAACATCCTTTTTGGTAAGTTCTCATCAGCTTCGTACATCTTAAATCTGAAAAAAAAAAACAAAAAAACAAGAACATTCAATTGTAGCTTTAAGTGTATGTTAAGGGTATTAGTCTTATAAAAGGTTAACATTTATCCAAGTCTCAGCAGATTTTTATATTAACTGGATTTTATAAAGCATTGTTTTTGATAAGGCTCCATCCACTTTTCGATAAGTACTGACCAAATACATCACTGCTGAAGAAAAAAATCCCATAGTAGCCTACTATCTAGCCACCACCATGTTTCTCAGTTGGGATGTTGGGTTCTCAGGACTTTCAGTTCCATTTCTAATGTCTGAGTGTTTTTTATATCTTTGAAATTTGCCCTCATCTCACCAGAGCGTATGTGCATTTGCTGTATCCTCTACATGGTTTATGGGTAAACTGAAAAAAGAACAACTTCATGGATGTATTTTTGTTTTTAAAACAAATATTTGTTCATCAAAGACATTTGTGGAATGCACATAAAATACTAGTCCTGGCAATAGATTCATTCACTTTAGGTGTTGATATCTGCAGCTCCCCCAAGGTAATCATTGCAGCTTCTCTGATAAATATTTGTATTTATATGAGGACATTGGAGCAAACACAGATTTTTTTTTAGTATTATTTGTTGGTAAAAAGAAAAACTAAAAGACATGTATAAATTTCCTTCCATTTCACTGTTGTGTGCTACTCTGTGTTGGTTTGTCACACAAGTCCCAATAAAGTAAATTAAAATGTCTTATGCTGCCATAAAAAAAATGTGAATTAAGCTCTAATTCTAAGGTATACAGATCCTTTTCAAATGTACTCCAGTATTTTCCTCACTGAAAGAAAAGCAAGAATTTACATTCAGCTTTCAATTTTCAGAATTAACTAAAGATAACTTGAGCTTGTTTTCTGTTTCAGTTGACACAGATATCAATATCTACAGAAAAAAAGACAGATGTTAGGATATGTGCTACAAGAAATGAACATAATTTAGTACTTTCAAAACATCTAAAAGTGTCTATAATCACAATTTATTCAAACCTCATATGCAGGAAATAATTTACACCCAAGTCAGGCTCCAGTGTGGATTGGCTTGCACATAAGCCACAGGTCTGACATTTGAATATGCGGCATTCACCACTGAGCAGTTAGAAAGTGGGAGAGAGCTGGATTGACTGTCATAGAGTCAAAGCAGAGCTCGTGAGTGCCATCTTAACCACAGCTCCATTGCAGCCTGTAATCCAACTCACCACTGAAGCCACTGCTGCTGGCTGCCTGCGCAAACCAAGCCTCACTGTTTGTTTATGCAGCACATAGACCTGGTCATTAAAAGTGGGAAGTCTGTCAAAAATAAAAAGAGACTTTTCATGTTTGAGGGCGGTAATTGTGGCTCTTGTGTGATGTTTTCCCTCCACACTGACCCCTTTACTTTGAGGTTGGGAAGCCGCTTAAGCTTGGCCCTGTGGAGCCAGCCATTTTGCCGGGCCAAATGCAGTATTTTTGAATGTGGTTGAGCATGTTGGTGGGGGGGTGACCTCCGACAGCAGTGCTCTGGTAATGCACAGTGATGGCTTACACATCATTATAACAGCTTCCTTGGCAAAAGCAGCTAAAGATTTTAAATAAGTGTGCACATTTTTCTTTGTTTAGTTTGCCTTTTCTGATTTGCCTAAAAAAAAAAAAAAAAGGATCTTGCTATAGCAAAGCCTCACCCTCCTGAAACTGCTTACAAAGAATATGAGCAGTTTAAGGCATCTATTCACAGCCCAGAATGATTCAAATAATAAATGCAGCGAAAGGAAAATGTGGAAATTTGCTATGTAGTTAACTTGTGACAGCCACCAATTAGGTTTATGATTCGGGCGCCTCTGGGCCACTGTCGCCAGGCCTCAGTCTCCCTCTGATGTCATTGCACAAATCTGCTGTGGTCTCACAGAGCAGAAGGACTGTACTGCAGGACATAGGAAGGAGAGACGCAGAAGGAAAGGTGGCTCGACTCCTCTCTGCTGATAGCAGCAGATAAGCCTGCCGAGGGGGCTCTTATCTCATCTGCACGTCCTGGGTAAATGTAGGATTTAGTCTGGCAGATTACATCAGATGAGGCTATGAGGGACAGAGGCTGGCAGTTTGGGGACCGCAATGACTCCCTTCATGTGACAAATATGTCCCCCCCACCCTTTATGGACTAACAAAGAGGGAGCCGAGTGTACTCTAGGAGACATATCCTCTTAGTTAAGCTAAGCCCCCCAGAGAAACTGGAATTAAAACTGCCATTTCATATTTAGTCCCTTAACTTGTCCATGGAAGTTTTTTTTTATTTTTTTACTATTAACTGTATAAAAGTGGTATTAGAGGACAGCGGGCCTCACTTTTGGCAAAAGACTGCAGCTTGGTGGAGGTGTCCTGATGAGAAAAGCATGGAGCATCTGACATGCAGGCTCTCTGTGGTCCAGAGGCCACAAAAATGCCCTGTGACTGTATGAGGTTCATTTTAGGATACATAAACACACCCTCTGTGTTTGTCTAAAAAAACTCCCCATCCATATACTGTATGTACAGCACATTCCAGCCACACAGACGAACAGACAGGCTTATAGACAGGCCACATCTGGTGAGCGACCCGCAGAAGGCCTTCGCCCCGGCCTTCTCTCCACTGTCATCCCACCCAGGGAGGGGAAGTGGTGAGGTTGCAGTGGTTGGCTTGACAGGGCCAGCTGCGTGACCACAGACCTCTGAGGGGTGCAGAGAGGGATCCAGAAGCCTTATTACAGATCCAGCTTCACACAGAGTCTCACAAACGACTACCTCACAGCCAGTGGCAGCCACCAATCACTAACACTACATGATTTGTCCTCAACAGGGTCAGAATGTGTCTGGTGCCTGCTTCTTACTGTAAGGTTCATGCAAACAGAGCTTGTTCTTTAATGAGATAATAATGACTTACAGTACTTTGCAAAAGTAGTTATTCCCCCTGAACCTTCACATGTGTTGTCAAAATAAAGTACACCTTGTTGATAGACTACTACAAAGTAGAGCATATTGTGACATTAAAGGGAAATAATTTATTTATTTTAATGGCATGCATTTATATATATTTTAAAAGAATAAAATAGGATAGAATAGAAAGTCCATTTATTGTCCCACAATGGGGAAATTGTGGAGTTTACAGCAGCAAAAGGTTATAGTAGAAGTGGTCACACAATGTGCACCTTAGAAAAGTGTATAAAATAATAGATACGAAAATAAAACAAATAAAAGAAATAGAGTACTGTACTGTACAGTGTTTTTACAATATGAATACTCTGTATCTGGAGAATAAAAAAAATCAATAACAGCTGTTGACATTTTTACAGTAATGGATATGAGAAAAATAGCAGCAACACCTGAGATGTGCAAAAAATGACAGGAGAATGTTATTTACCGACTGAGACAGAAACTGTGCAAAAAAGTCAGCATCGATGTAACAACTCATAGAGGTTGTTGGGAGCAGTGATAAAGTTTTATAGCTCTTGGGAGGAAGGATCTGTGATGATGCTCCCTGGTGCATTTATTTCCCCCCCCCCAGCTTTATATGTCACAAGTACAGTCACAAGTACAGAGCAATGAAATTCACTGCATTAAATTGGGGAGCACTGGGCTGCCATCGTGCGGCGCCCGCGGAGCAGTGTGGGGTTAAGGGTTTTACTCAGTGACCCAAAGTGTCAGTCTGAGGAGATCAAACCGGGTACTTGCAACCTTCTCAGAGGCCAGGTGGACTGCTCTAATCACTAATCACTAATCACTATTTACACATCGAAATATCAACATTATTGCCCATCCTTTTTACAGAAATGCTTGATTACACTGGAAATAGGGAGAATCTGTCAACAATTTGGAACATTTGGAACAAACTGTTAATGATAATGATAATAAAAAATATGGATATATATCTTTATGAATTTGTGGATGTGCAGCATTTTTAGACTCATCCTACTTAAAAATGACCATCTCTAGAGTGGCAGGTATTTTACAGTCTTTAGCAGGATTTCTTTTTTTACATTGATTTGGTTAAATGTTTTTACCTACTAATTATAACCTTGATGTAGTTAAGGAAAATCCTCCCCATAGCATGGTGCTACCACTACCATGTTTCCCCATGAGGATGATGTGTTTAAAGTCATGTGTAGTTCTTGTTTTCCTCTATCTATTGTGTTTTATTCATTTATTTTATTTTATTTTTTTGTGTGTTCCTTTGCCCCATAATTATGGCTCCCATAAGTGCTGTTTCTCTTACGAAGATTGTGGCAAACCACCAATGATGTTTCTTATGGCTTTTTTATTGACACTCTTGCATGAAGGCCAGTTTATGAAAAGCACAACCAGAGGCTACAGATTTTCCTACCTAAACTCACAAGCACCTTTAAAGTGATCTACCTCTCTGCTCCTTTGATTAATGCTCCAGTTCTCTAGCCAGTCAGCTGAGGCAGACGGCCATGTTTTGAAAGGTTTTCAATCCAGACCCTTTGCATTTGAAGATGATGGATTTCCTTGTACTGTATGAGATGTTTAAAGTTTCAAATAATATTGATCGGTACAGCTACTCCCATATTTTATGTGAATGTTAAAAGTTTAATAACACATTTTATTTCATGTACAAAAATATTTCTTTATAAATGGATGCCTTCCATAAAGAGAACATCATTTAGTAATTTAGTAAAGAAAGTAATTTTTACATCACATATATTAATTTAATATTTTATGTCATTATTAGTGATACTGCTTTGTAGTATAGTTAACTTCCCATTGTAGCTTATTACATAGGCACCATCTAATGACCATGACCATACCACTACTGCACTTTTTCCTTCTCAATGGCTCCCTGTTCCTTTTAAAATGTATTTTAATGTTTCATCTTTAATCCATAAGGTCCTAAATGCACAGCCTCCTTGGTATCTCTTTAGTCTCATGCAGCCCTTTGCATCCTCCAGGTCTCTTAGATCTAAGTATCACTTGCTTTTAGCTCTTCTGAATATCTAGGCTGGTCCAAAAGGATGATCAAGTATTTCAACTTATAGCTCTAAAGTGTGGAACAAACTGCATAATGTTGTTTTTGTACAGTACTATATTATTGTTATCACATCTCTCTAATTTATTGTGCTTATTGCTTTCTTGTATTTGTTTTGTTTTATGCACAGTACTTTCGGCAAAATTGCTCATTTTACACATGTAATATAACCACAACTGTTACAATACTATTGCTGACAATGATATTCTAAGAAGCTATGTTTGATATGAAACATTTGTTGGCAAGCTTAATAAGAAACAGATTTAAAATGGTGACACTGTTCCAAATTGGCATTTAAAAGTAGTTTACAATGAGTAAATAAATTCAATCTCTGAGACAGTTCTGCACATAAGGAGCAAATGTTTGTAAAGCAATTTTGAATAATTTTGGAGCTTTCAAAATAATATTTTATAAAAGCTCCAAAACAGTTATATTTGTTGTATTATTTTAAATGTCTGTTGTTTTAAATAGTTTTAAATGTCAGAAAATTATCCTAATGAGACCAACAATATTTTCAGCCACCAATGACAAAGATGATGGTGCCAAAGATGCTAAAGGTCACAGAGAGTTTAAACCACTATAATAAAGGATGGGGAATTGAGACGAAAAAAAATTATGTTATAACATAACTAAAAGCTACATCACTATATTTCCTTATATCATGTGATCCTAACTCTGGTTTAAATGCTGGAAAGCCATGATTACTCTGTAAATTACTTAGTCTATACTTAGAAATGATGTCAAAAGAAAACTGGAGTATCATTAAAAATTGAGATGAACACAAATATATCCCAAACCTTTCAGATTTTCACACGTAAAAAGCTTCTCAAAACCATATAACTTTGTTTATTTGCTCTTTATCACACAAAATCCTCAGAGATGCAATAATTTGTTGGCTTTACCTGATTAAACATGGAAAAGTTCAAGACATTTCAAGTCACCAAAGTGACAAACTGTGAGTAGCAATATTGACGCTAAAAATCTCTGGCACTTTTGGGGTGGACTATTATTGTGGCACAGTCAGCTGCCAGCTCATATCAGCTGAAAGCGACTGTTGCGGAACTGCAGTGTCAGCCGGATCACAGGACAGGAACTTTTAGACTGATGAAGTCACTGTTTTGCCTTGCTCCCCAGGGTGGTGATTTGTGAGCTAATCTGGTTCTGTCTCCCCAGATTCCAGGTCTTTCTCTTCCCCGTCGGGGACTGCTAATGGGACGCTGGGATGGAGCCACCATGCAGTTCAGGCTGACACTGTCACAAACGCAGACAAAGAACAATGTTGACACTGACTGTGTCGTCACTTCTCTGTATGTGCACACACATACAAGCAAGGATGCAGAGCGGTGAGCACACACTTGGACAGAAGCAAATGCAGAATGAATTAAGCACTGCCTGTATAACCTTGGCTATTTGCAATTTGTCATGCAGCCTAGGAAAGATAATTGAGGCAACCTCCCAATATGCAAATAGAATAATAATCAGCCTCACTACTCTCCTAAACACATGCACAAAGAGAGAAAAAAACAGTTACATTGTTAGCAATTTCTAATAGAGGACACCTATTGACCTATTTTCTCTCAGAAAGCAATTTGTCCCTCCAAAATAAAACTAATAGGTGGCAAGATGAATGGATTAGAGTGGGCTAGGCTGGGTGCACTATGCCATGAGGCACTAAATCACCAGATTATTAGTTTTATGAGCCAAGCCCATGAGAGAATGATTGCTAATGTTCCCGGAGTAACCAAGGGAAATAAAGGTAATGGAGCAATTTATAAATTCTGATTGGTATACATAGAGAACTTCCAGCCCATCTCCTTTGTTATTTTACTGCTCTCGATAAAATATGCCCCGAGCCACGCAAACACTGTGGCCAGCTATCAAAATCAATACAATCACAGAGCTGAGAGTGCTGCCTCTGCTTCTCGGTTATTTTTAGTGCGTTGCAGTCTGACCCCGAGTTATAAATCAAAACCATGTGCAAAGGAAGAAAAAAAAACGAAGAGAAGCAACACTAGCTTTTTTTTTTTTTTTTTACTTAATTCAGCCCGTCTGGAAGACATTTGTGTGACGATTCACCTCCAACACTGTGAATACTCAAGATGTGTGTTTACAGATAAAGACGGCTCGGTTTGAAATCATGCATCACAATTTGTTTGACCGTCTGACAGATGGACGGGCAGAGGAAAGGCAGGCAGGCAGGTGTTGGGTTTAAATCCTCCCAGCTCGGATGAATAACCATCTTTTACTCATCCTGTTTTCTTAGCCACACAACTTTCCATCATATAAACCCCAATCCCTAATTTCCACCTCTTCACAGCTCTCTGATGTCTAAATTGTAAGCTGCAAAAACTTCAAATGTTGTCTAAAATATATTGCAGATGTAGGTGCCTCTCATGTGGTTCATGAAAGGAGAGTTTTAACTGGTTAAGGGGGGCTTGTTGCTTTGCTACCACAGTCTGACTCCCTCGTTTTTTTATGCCTTGCTGGGTGGTCCCGACATCCTCTCATGTTCGTTTGTTATGAGGGTAAACAGAACACATCCTCTAGCATTTTCATGTCCTAATTAAAAAAATAAGAAATAAAATCAGCTAATTATCATTCTCTTAAGACATGCTGCTACGATTTCCAATGAAATTTTATCTCTATTGCGTTAATGTTGAGCAGGACAAGAGTAAAAACAGCTGTTAAAAACAGTATTTGTGTTTTACTTTGATGTGTTTTATGAGGAATTTATGCAATGTAAACATAAAACCATGTATAGCTAATATTCTTTCAAATGAAAAAGTCTTACATGCATTTGTATTGACCCCCCTTTACGGCAACGTGCGTAACTTAATCTTAATGTAAACCCAGCTGCTCTGTGAAGACCTGGGGCTTTTTTTTGAGAACATTTGTGAACATATGGCACCATAAAAAAAAAAACAAAAAAAAAAAACAAAAAAAAACCACAGTGGATAGGCCAGAGATAAAGATAGATCAGTTTTACGCAGGATTAGTTTATTTAAAAAAACATGTTAAGCTTTAAAAATCCCACACAATACTTTTAATCCATCAGATGCACATAGAAACATGGTACAACTGCAAGCTTACTACCAGTTAGGCAAGGTCAGCATTAACTGGTAAAAGGTAACTGGCCAAAGAGAGATCCACAGCTAAGGTGAAGACTTTGCAGACAGAACAATTATTAAACTCTAAACATCTTGCATTAAGGAGAGGTAAGAGGGAAAGCCGTTGTTCTGCTACTATTAATGGGACACAAAAAATTAAACCCCCAATTTTTTTTTTTTTTACCCATATGCACCATAAAAAAAATCTAAACATAACAAAAATACATGTCACATACCCCTGAATATACCTTAGCTGTGGTGAAACATAACCATGGCAGCATCATGCTGTGGAAACCCCTATTTTCAGCAGGAGAAGGAAAGTCGGTCAGAGGATGATTGGAGCTTCAAAAGAGTCGATTCTGGAAGAAAACTCATTAAACGGTCCAAAATATGGGAACATTTTTATATTTTACCATTCATAAAGCTACTGCAGATAAATAGTGGTATTTTTGCTAGGTTTTTCCTTTTTTGGTGAGGCCTTGTGTCATCTCAGAGCACCAAGCGGCTCGTCTCTCAGTGCATCTGTGACAGATTTGTTTTGATGGAGCATTTTCAGTTGAGCGGAGCTCATATCTTTGAAAGAGTAGACACTATAAACACACATACAGCACACCCACACACGCTACTTGACCTTTAAAGAGCAGGTCGGCTGACATCTCACAAACCATCATTGTAAGCGAAAACCTTCTCGTAAGCTTTTTTCCGCACACTTCTTGTTTTTCTGTGGTGAAACTACATTGCTCACTTATGTTTTCACTTCCTCGTCTTCAAGGTATGAAGTAACTGTGGGACTTTTGACAGCACAATCTGTTGAGACTTGTTGAGGGAAGGCAAACATAGCTTTCGGATGTTTTTTATTATTTTGTGAAGAGGCGATGCAGCAGAGATGACTCGCTGCTGCATTTGGAGGGCTATAGGTCTGACATATTCAAAGGGTTCCTCTTGCTTATAGAAAAGGCTTCATTCCTTCAGCACTCCCATGAAGAGGATGTTTTCGGTCAAATTGTTGGTTCATCATCGCCCCATATTTCCTGTTGTGAAATGGTGTGACACCCTTTGCAGAGGGAAACATATCTTAACAAAGCTTGAGAGCAGAAACTCTTTTGGATGGCAGTTTGTCCTGCAGTGGGAACATTAATCTCTGGAGCTTCTTTCCTTTTTTTTTTGGTACCCTTTTAATCAAAGCAGGTTTGAAAGTGATTCCAATTCAACAAAAAGCAGCATTTTAATTTAATACAGACTTTAAAGAGCCACTGACTGCCAGACTCGGGCCCAAATGTGCTCCCTAATTTTCAAGCAAATTGATTCTGCCACAGTTTTTTTTCATGCTGATCCACAAAGAAAGAAGCAACAGCAACAAATTCTGTGATCCCACAGTCTCTGTACAATGTGGTGAGGTTTTTATCCAAACGTGACAAAGCCTGGAATAATTCTTGTCTTTCTTCCATCAGCCTTCCAGCAGCTGGAAGCCGTCAAGGGAAGCCACCCCAAGCAAAATGTTATTCCAGCTTGTTAGTGTTTGAAGTCGCAGCAAGCTGGGTTGCAGAAGCTGCTGCCTGCGGTTTATGGCTTGTTGGGCTGCTCAAGATATGGAGTCTCACTTTCCAAGTCAGGATGTCTCTCCGCCATTGAAGCCACAACTGTAGCTGAGTGATAACACAAGCACGTTTAGAAGAAAGGGCTTCAGAGTCGACGGGTAGTCTTAGCTCAGTGAGTGACAACGGTGGAGTTTGTGTGGTAGGGTGTGTGCATCTGCTTCAGATCCTGTTGTTTATCAACTGACTGCTGCAGTGCTGCTTGCTTAGGTACCTCTTTATTCTCTGTGTGTTTTTTACATGCTGTATTGTATTATGTAAATAATCTGAACTTCCCAAAAACGGGGCAAAACAGAATATTTCTATTTTATCCTATGTAGAATTTTCCAAAATTTTAATGATAAAAGAAAATATCTTGCAATATTCTTCCGATTTTGGAAAAAACAAAGGCTGACCTACTGTAAGGTTTGTTTCATGCAGGCCAACATGGATGGATGTTGCTGAAAACTTCAAGCCCATCCATTATCAGAGCTCTCTTGTTTTACCTCCCTTACCATCATCCAGACTATGTTTAGTAACAAGATAAATCTGTTTTTCTACAGTCTTGTTTATCATACAGTAATTTAATTTCCTAACTCCCGTTTCCAAGACGGTACCTGTAGCAGTCATTCCATAAATTATCACAATAAATCTGTGGTTTTCTGTCATGTTTTGGCAATAGAGACACCACTGTAGAGTTATTAATAAGGTAAAATATTTTAATGATAAAAAAGAACCTACAAAACTTGTCAAAAAACTTGTAAATAGACGTGAAACTATTAACACTGAAGGCATAGAGAATAAGGAGCAACAGAGAGTATGGAGTCAAAGGACATGCACAATGGAGAACAAAAACAACCTGCAAGTACATACACACACACACACACACACACACACAGAGGAATGACAGGCAACCCAGAAAAGCTGATCAGAGGGAA
This sequence comes from Cyprinodon variegatus, assembly GCF_000732505.1. Taxonomy (NCBI): domain Eukaryota; kingdom Metazoa; phylum Chordata; class Actinopteri; order Cyprinodontiformes; family Cyprinodontidae; genus Cyprinodon; species Cyprinodon variegatus. The sequence continues at coordinate 396,346 of NW_015151181.1, forward strand.
TGAGTTGTAGGTGAGTCAGAGAGCAGCCAAAGTGAAATAACTATTAACCAGAAGGAGAATATCATGATTTAACATAAACAAATCAAAAGACAAATCTAACAGAAAATGTCTAAGTGTTTGGCCATAAAAGAGAAGCAAAAACAAAACTTATAAAGGAAGTACCAATAGAAAATGTGACCTGAGGATCAGAGTATAAGTCAAAGAAATACATAAGTACATAAAAAGAAGTCAAATTTCAAATACTAAACCCCAAACTATTCAAACCGAGGGAACAGAGTGGAAGAAGAGTTTGAAACAACACAAACCACCAACAGTCTGTTGGAGGGTAACTGAAAATACTGTTTAGGAGGGAGAAGGGGAGGTGTTCCAGTCAGGGCACAATGATCTAGAAGTGACAAAATGGTAGTTGCTTGGCTCACATCAGAAACAAGCAGAAACAAGCTCAAGAGAAGCTCTTTATTCAAAAGAATGAGTCTGGTTAAGTCTGGTTGGCTGAACCAAAGAGACATGAAGGGGTCATGGTATTTCTCTGAGAAGAATATCACTTGTTTTGCATATAAGGACTGGAAGAGGAATTTGAATGGATGGAGGGGACTTACTTAGTGGATGTGATGATGATATTTGGAGGAGGCTGGATCCTGGTGTGATATTTGCAAGCCTGGCTGCCAATTTTGTTTTACACAGGATGGAATCTGGTGAGAGGTGTCGGTTAGAGGTTCCTCCTGAGCTTTGCAGGGGCATGTAGGCAGAAACTGAGTGAAGCTGGAGAAGCTACAACTATGGGCGAGAGGACCTTCTGAGGTAACTACCTAAATAATGGTTGTTCACCAGCTCCTTTAGTAGCAGAGAGCATGATGAGAGAATGGAGGACAGGTGTGCTAGCATCTCTGTAATGCCAACCTGGAGAAGCTTCTAGAAAAAGAAATGCAAAATTCAAAACAAAAATCGCAGGATCTTAAAAAAGGATATTGGTGAAAGCATAGGATGCCAGGAGACCAAAGCTGTGGTGACTGGAACCTTCAACACTAGAGCTTTTGCAGCTTGTAGCCACAATGGAGCTTGAAGAGCTGGATCTACTGTAGGAAGGAGCTCCATGGTGGGACACCAGGAGTCATTTGAAGGAGTTTTTAGGTTAGTGTGGGAGTCAGGAAAGTCCTTGACAGACCTTTGGATATGACGATGGAGGAAAGTCCATCTAGACAACTTTGTCAGAGAGTTAGGGACAGGAATACCAGTCTCCCTCCCTGAATATGCTTCTCTGATAGCTCAGAAACAGGAACATGATGCAGGTCCCTGGACATCCAATAAGAGTGGGAGGTTGAACTCAAACCCCTTGCAATAACTCTGATGGAGGAGCATACGACAGCTCATCCTCAAAACCCTTTTGGACAATTCAGGTACAGGAACAAGAGTCAGGAGGGGAGATGAAGCGACCTAGAGAAGCAGAAAAAGACATAACCCAAAATGTTAAATGTAAACAATAAAACACAAAACAATGAACTAACAAGAAAACATAAACCAACACTTAAAATTATGTATTTACCAGGAAAAAAAGACGTAAAGATTTAATTATTTAAATTAAATAAAAAATTGCTGGATCAGTCCCAAAGACTTGACAGCTTAGGAGTTTTTCTTTGTAGCCTGTCCCAAATCATACATGGATTGTTTTGTTTTTTTAATCCAGCAGTAGAACATATTTCTTCTTGACTCTGCAGAAATGAACGTTTAATTTTTTTAAAAAGGTAGGTATTCCATTTCAGTGGAGGTATTCAATACCATGACAGCCAGGTCAGTTAAGGAGAAGTTTGGCTCTCAGAGACCCAAGCCTATAACTAGCATATCATTTGCTTCATCTGGGTACACAAAGTCTATTTCACATATTTCTTTGAGGTTAGCCTCATATCATATAGCCTCTGATCTGACAGATTTGGGTCATTATGTGGTCAAACCATCACCAGAGTGTTGGAGCTATAAAAGCAGCATTAAATGTCTCTTTGGGAGGCAAAATTGAAATAACAATATTTAAAAAAACAGATGGAGAAAGTATTTAGGTTGTATAACTGAAATGCATAATATTTTCTTTTTTTATAGTTACTCTTTAATATTTTCCCTAATAACTGTATTAATCACATGCATATCAGTTTAGGCCTGGATCTATCAGACGATGGTAAGAGATAGCTCCTCATTACTGTAAAACTCTCCACAGGGAGGAGTAAATGCTGGGCTGAAGCAGGTGGAACAAAGTGCTCCCTATGAAAACGACAGGCCAGGATGTGAAAATGGTTGCGATAAAATGCAATGAACTAACCATTAAAGTTTAAGTGAAGGACATGCAGATAGTAATTAGATATGCTTGGTTGATTCTATTAAACTATAAAGATGAGGTCAGGCAGAGAGGTCAAGAGGCCCCCTTCAGCTCTGTGTCTAATTCAGTGAAGGCTTCTCTTGTCCAGTGTGTGGGTCCTCATACAAACACGAACACAGAGAAACAGTCTAAGACATATGACCTGAGGGTCAGTAGTCATGGCTGCTGCTCCTGCTTGTCCCTTGGGGAGCTTAGCTGGACAGGCTATTGATCAGCCAGAGTATTATCAGAGCTGAAGCTGTTTATCATGCTGTCTGCTCTCAGCAGGGAGGCTCTGTCTTTAATGGACCATAGTGGGGTGCTCTCCTGCACCTGTCCTTGTCACCCACGCACCTTAAGCACCATCGATCCCTGTGTCACCCGTTCTTGTCCTGCTTTTTCTAGAAGACAGTGGCTTTCCTGTACCGTAAAAAAAAAAGAAAAAGAAAAAACATTGTTCCTACTTGTTAACACCCTTCTCATCCAGCACCTTTAACCAAGTAAGGAGTGATATTTATAATCTTGACCAAATAAAGCTGAAACTATTCATTTACATTTATTATATTAAAGTATAGATGTATTTCCGTCACTGTCTAAAATAAAATGTAATTATTTTTTCTGGTTTAAGTTAGAACTCAATCAAATTTAGACCTCCACATACATTTCCATAGTTTTTGATCGAATAAACATCAAACTGTACAACTTTGTTGGAGCTTTTCAGGTATCCTTCCACAATTCAATTAAATTCAGTTTATTTATATAGTGCCAAATCACAACTCAACTATCTAAGGATAACCAGCTGATTGCATCGACTCATTGACTCGAAGGCAATCCCTCACACTAAGCATGCTTGTAGCAACAGTGGAGAGAAAAAAATCCCATTTAACAGGAAGAAACCTCCAGCAGAATCAGACTCAATTTGAGAGGCCATCTGCAGAGGCCGACTGGGGTTCAAGGAGATAGACGCAGACATATAGAAAGAAGCAGAGATACAAAAGGAAACTGTCAACCAGCTCCACAGGCGGCCCTGTTCAACAAACATACAGCCAGGCAGACAACTCCGAGCAAGCTCCCATGTCAGAGAATGGACAAGGACAAGCTTCTTACAATAGTTTGATACCATTTTATCCCAGTCCCCCTCAGAGAACTGGTGTATGCCCAACTTTTAAGTTGCTTTGCTCACATATCTTTTTAGCTCTATCCAAAGATAGAGCTAAAAACTAAGCTAAAGGCTTGTAATGGTCACTTCAAATCATTATTTGTGGACCTTTGGCCATTACTGTGTGCATGGTTGATAAACATGGAGACCTTAGATTAGCTTTCTAGCAAATGCTCTAAGATGTTGCTTCAAGATTTTCCCAAAATAATGTTTCCTCTTGATACCATCTATTTTGGTAAGTGCTCTCATCTGTGCTGCAGGACTCTTCCATTCAACATGATACTATCATCCTGAAAACTCCCCCCTTTTTACTACAAATATGTAAAAAAAAAGTCAACAACAGTATATGTTCATCAAAACGTTAGATACTTCTTTTGCATTTAGTTCCCTTTGTCCAGTCAATTTGCAAACTAATTAGGTCGTTCTTGGAGTAGTGGCCTCTTCATGTTTAAGTGGCCTTTCAGACCATCTTGTTAAATGGTTTGTTTTACCTAGATTATCAAATTAAGGCCCCGTCCACACGAAGTCAAAACGAACACGAAACGCTAATATTTTCCAGAACGTTTGTCGTAAAGACGGAGACGTAAAATAAATGTGAGCGTCCACACGAATGCATGAAAACGCTGCAAAATGTATGCCAGGCCTATAAGTGGCGCTGTGGTGCCAAAGCAAAAATAGGTGACGAAATGTTGGGCATGCGCACTAATATTTATACATGGTTGCCCTGCGGGTCCATTTTCGTGGTTCAGTCAAATTCAGGTGCTGAACTATGTCATCGATATTGCTCTGTTCTTCCTGGAGATATTCCAGAAGAAGAAGATTCTGTTGTAAGCCCGACAGCAGGGTGAGAAGCATGAGCAGCAACCATTCAACACAGTACGGCGCCATTGTTGTTGTGATGTGTCGCGCATGCGTGTTTAGAGGCGATGCTATGACGCATGCGTGTAAAAAAAAATGCGGTTAGAGCTTAAAGATGGAAACGCGAAAACGGCGTTTCAAAATCTTCCCACTCTGAAGGCTGAATAAAAAAAAGATTGTTTACAGACCCCTGAAACGCCGCTTCGTATGGATGAGAGGCTGGTTTGGTGAAAAATTTGTGCGTTTAGGCCAGGGTTTGGCTTCGTGTGGACGGGGCCTAAAGTTATTTAATTTACCTACTGACTGCACACATCAAGTCAAGGCACTTTACAAAGACAGTTCAATCAAACCGTACAGATGGAGTGAGTGGAAAGTTCCCACTCTAAGGAAACACAACTGTTTACATTGAGTCATTGGCTAACAGGTTTCACTCATCCTGACAATGATGACCATTACTTTAACCTTAGCTATAAGGTATTTTCTTCTGCTGTTGACAGCCACATTTCCAAACATAAGGAGGCAATATCTGAGACAGAAACCATCTTCTTCCCAAACAGTGTGACAGCGGACCATTTCCCTTTTGTTTACAGCTGTATTTAATTGTACGAACAAATTATTATGAAACAATCTTAAAATTGATAATCTAGTAAAAGACAGATTGAAAACGTGTAGAATTCAAATTGAACCACACGTCAATCTGGGAAGCATCCTGTAGAAATTGTTCAAATAAGGGAGGGACATTCTCTAAAATTTTTGAACCAGTTGGGTACCTGCCTTCATGTCAAATTTTTAGCCACAGCCATAGTAGCATCTGGGAAATTTCATTGTGTTAACTGATAAATCAAGCTCTTATCAGATCGGGTTGTGAGGAATGCACAATCATCTTGCCATCCACAAAGGGAAACATCACATCCACTTGCTCGTTTTTTGAAAAAGAAATAGAGAGTATTCCAACTGAAACTAGCGCAGCCGTGTTTATTTTGTTTCAGGCTTCCGCCTCTGGTTAACGCATTGACGTCTTACAAATCACTGCATTTCTTTGGCCCTAAACATTTCTTTATCAAGACCAAATGCATCTGTTGACTTCTAGCATTTCTCGCAACAATTCATCTTGCTTGCAAGTTATCAAATTGTAGCAACGGTGACCATAGCCTCAGTGAGTTGAATGAATCAAGTACTAATACAAAGTTGCCCTCTCCAAAGTATAAAACAAAAACAAAACTAATCAAATAAATAGCTTCCAGTCCAGGGTAGGCACAGCTTACATTTTGGACGTGCTCGGTACACCCAGAACCAGCCCATGCTCGGGCTCTTCTTTTCATTTCAAAGCATAAAAACAACTTCTCAATAACAGACATTCAACATTTAAACCCTTTTGAATCAATAATGTGTTAAATCTGAGCACCAGTCACATTGCCTTATTGCTTTTCTTGACTTTACATTTGTTTCTGTTAAAATATCAATACTTCTAAGCATATGTTCCAGTATTGTGCAAGAGTATGTATATTTCAATCATTAAGGTAGTGGTTACATTTAAAGATTTTGTTCACTTGTAAATGAGTTGAATTGAACCTCATTCTTTCCTAATAACTATTAAGTTAGACCAAGTCAGCTATATACAGTAGCATAGGAAGATCACTCCTTTTTTACAAAACCCTGGATATTTTCAAAAGGTTTAGGAGATTTAATACTACTGCATACTATATGTTTCATGAAAGCAATGAAATACCGATGTTTTTAGTTTTTTGGAAGAGAGCCGTAATTTTTGGGTTAATATGTTTGAAGAAGTTTGATGCAACAGTTATGAAACAGGACACAAAGAGCAATATGCTTGTGTTTTTTTTAAGTCAATCATGGATTTTTATAAAAGAGTTACACAACAAATGATGTACATTGCTGAGGTCAGAAAATAAGAAGTAACACAGGGGTTGAAAATGAACCTTGCTGTTTTGGTCAATGGCTGCACTTTCTTAATGCTTAACTTCTCTCTTTTTCTCTTCCTCCCATAAAACCACAGTGATAAACCCAATCTGGAGGCGGGGTTTGTGTCTCAGCAACCGATTGAGTGCAAACCTCTTCTCCATCTGCTCATCATTTTAAGTAGCACTTGAGAGTTGCTTTGAACCTCCACCATGGCCAGATCTTTTATTGATATTCTGCAATGTCTAAATGGACAGCACTGTGTCTCTTCTCTAACACTGCTGTCACACCTGATTAAACTTTAAAAAAAATGTCTGTATGTGTGTCTAAATGTAAAGAAATAGGAAAAACAGCACCAAAAACCTCGCCATTGTAATAGTTAGGGTGTGTTTGCTCCTGTCTTGGCATCAGATTCAAATTGAGGAACTCTTGTTGTTAAATGAGGACATTTTCCTGTTCCTCAAGAGTTATTTTGCAAGGGGTTAGGTTTAGAGCTAAGGTTTTAACTGAGTTTAGTTTAGGGTTAGGGTGACGTATGCACTGGTAAAGGTTAGGTTTAGGGTTACATCAGTATTAGGGCATACAAAGTGACTGAAAAATAGCAGTAGCATAAAGCCAATTTGGAGTGATTTAGGAGAAAATATTCTTGATTTGGCAAGGTTATTTCAAGGTTATTGCTGTATGCTCAATGCAAGTTTGTTTTTTTATACTGTAAACTAACAATCTGGTTTTTAAAAGATTCCATACTGCTAAATGGGTGGGGATATTTTTTAACTGGTGACTAAGAGGGTTAACTAACTCAAACCTGCAGATTCCTTTGTTATTTAGTACCATCTTCCTCTCGGCATCACTCGCATCACACATAATACTTTTTCTTTTACCAGAGAAGTAAATTCTCAAGATCTCAAAAGTGAATGGATTTGAAATATTTGTGGGAGTGTTTTTAGACCTTACAAAAATTCTGACAATCCTCTGCCGTCTTGTAACCTATTTTCACTATTTATCTTGACACATTTAAGTCCAGCCTGCTGACAATAGCACAATGTATTTCCTAACTGCTGTTGGGTGGATCAGTTTGTGTGTTCTGTTGATTGGGTAAAACCATGCCCAGTCACACTCTTTGAGCCTGTGGTCAATATCAACTCTGTGCACCGCAAAGCTGTTACACTGGCCCAATAAAAAGAAGGCAGTGGATGTCAGGCACCAGAAGCCGAGGCCATAAACAAGCTAGCGGACGGTGGTTATTCGGAGGTCAGGCAGAGTGCTCAGTTGTCGGTGGCGTTTGGCCAGGGGAAACAAAGAGATGAGGATTTAATGATATCCAGCTTTGTGCCTATTGATAGCAGAGTCAATGGGCTGCACTGTGGGTGTTTCTCTGATACACAGCAGATTAGCAGCTCTGTGCCAGATGAAAACGTCAGAGATCAATAGGACACAGGGGAGAATCAATAATCGCCCCACAGCTCTGTGGCTTTCATTTGGTGGATTGCTGTGGTCTTTTATGGCCTGCCGTGCTGTCAGCATGCCATTAACTGCATTCATAAAACATGCATCACAGATTTGTCATGGGCATCATATGTTAATGTCTGCTGCTAATAAATATGAATGTGCAGCTAAGAAGCCAATCGCTCTGGTCTTTCATTATATGTCTTCACACTCTGCTGAACTGCGATAGCTTGCCTTAGATAAAATGGTAACCACAGCTTTATTGGACTAAAAGGCATCTCTATCATATTAAAATGGCATGTAGGTAAAAAAAACAAAAAAACAATAATTTTGGAGCAGATCAAAAACACTGAAGCAATGGTGAATCAGTGGACTAATTACAGCTCCAGCACAGAGCCTGGCGTGAAAAAAGAATAAAGAATACTCAGTCATGTCCTTAAAACTATAATCAGCGTTACCTGGCATGTCGCGCTTCATTATAGTCTGGAGATCTCAGATTAATTAGCAATATTGTGCACAGTGAGTGAGAGAATTGGACAGTAATTACATTAACCTTCTGGATCACACCTTGTCTTTCTACAAGATATGTCTGGGCATTAAAAGATTGCTATTGAATAGATGATTACACTTATCCTCAATAGTGTCTGCCTACTAAATTGATCCAATTAGCCATTCAGGGATAATTTAATTACTTGGGGCCACTGTGGCTGGTCTGCAGTTCTGTCCTTGCCACCAGGATAATCATAACTCCGAGCTAGAGAGCAGATTATTTTCAGCACATGCATGAAAAAAGCTATTTAATCTGATATGGTAAAAACATTAATTGTTTGGCTTTTTTAATGCAAAGGAATGCATGCAAAGGCAAAAACTATGGCTGGATTTATTATGTAGAAATGTGCTTCAACAAAATAGGAGATGAGCAGGACACACCCAAGCCTGACTCAACCATAGTTATCAGTGTCAGACGTCTTTCACTTCCCCAGAATATCAATCATGTGAGAAAAGTGTTTCATTTTATACTCTAATGAAGGTGAGAGCTGGTTCATATGAAAGAGCGTTTCCACATCATTAGTATGCATGTGGCAGGCTCATAGTTGATATTAGGCGAAACCTTCTTCATGCACACCGCGTAATCTCATCTGCTTCATTTTGAGCAAAGCGCCGGGATGCCAGGCACATACCAATCTTCTCTGCTTTGGGGACATTGTGAGTTTGAGAAATGAGAGGTGGAAAATCCACCTCGTTGCCAACCCACATCCATAATTGGCAAACTGAACGAGACAAGGATGAACTCTGAGCCTGGCTCGACTTTGTTGTAATTAAGATGAAATTCGCCAATCGTTTAAACTCACAAATGGTGCTCTGACAGGAGGCCAAGTGTCTATTGAAATACCATAAGTTTGCAGCTGAGGTATTTATCTGTCTTTGCAAAAGTAATGAGGTGGTGTATTAATGTGGTCAATCAGCATTCAGGGCTGGTTCCCAGTAATTTGAATGAAGGTCAAATTCTTATGTCCAGATTCACAAAAAAACTGTTGGCGCAGCTGGTAAAGATGTGTAAATGGACTTAAGATCAATGCTCCTTTTATTGTTTTCATTATTTCATTTGAAACATTTCATGTGAGAAAAATGTAATTACTGTTCTTGAAGTCTTTTGGTTCATACTTTATGTAAACAGTTTTAAGACAGCACTAAGTTCTCTTCTCTATGACAGTTTGCAAAGTCAAAGCATACAAAAAAAAAAAACATGTTTTATCATTTCTCAGCTGTAGGTCCTTATTGCATCTTAATATTACAACGCAAATTTTTTAAAAATACATTTTTAAGACCTGGAGCAAAATATGAAATGCTTTCAGTTTATTTATAGTCAGCCCTAAAGTTTTTTGATGCTATAAGATCCATCAGGATACTCAGGACCTTTGAAAGAGAAACATGCACACTTTATAGTGAGCATGTGATGCTTTCTGACTTCGCTCTTTTTACATATAAGATCAACTTGTAATGCTTAGAGTAAAGTAGACTGGAAAATACAAGAATGTTTACTGTCATCCTAAAGGAGGAAGTATTTTATGTGAAACGTTATGAAACTGAAAACTATAGATAAGCTAAAGCTTGGGCTCATTGAGCCAAAGTCACTTTACCTCTGTTTAAATCAAGGTTAAAAACTCATCTAGGCAAGACTGAATACCTCCACTGATGCCTCCACAGTTTTTAATATCGTGTGATGTTTTGTATTTTTCATTGTTTTGTTGTACAGTGTCCTTTGCTGTCATGAAAGGTGCTTTAAACAAAATGTATTATTTTATATTAATAATAATGTTATCATTATTATTAAGTTGTTTTAAAAAAGCTATTTGTGTGTTTTGATAATAACATTGGAGGTACAAGACTGTGCATGTGCTAAGCCAATTATGAGCCACTAATGTGCTAAGCCAGTTAGAAACTCCCAGCAGAGTTGGGAAAATAATGAAGAAAAGTCCAAGATCCAGTGTGAAAAAGTTTAAAAAGCAGCACTCGAAATACAGTATGAATGTCGGTGTTCAATGAAGCAGAAGCTAAAGCTGCGGCGGCATCCATAGGTCACTGCAGAGTTAATGGATGTGTAAGTAAACATGCTTGTTAATATCTTAGCATCTAAACTGTAATTATAAACACAACTATAGTTCATTTACCAGGGAATTGGAAAATAGCATTTTAATGCTTTCATTCAAATAAAAAGGTTTTAATCTATTACTCTTATTTATTAATTCAATTGAAATATTATCTTGATGCTATGTCCCTGTCTGTTTTTGGTCCCAATGGAAATTTTCTTTTCCTTGACGTGCTGTTAGTAGGCTCTCAGGAGGATTACCAGATTTTGGAGCTACTGTAGATAGAGTTGGTTTTAAACCACACTGAGGATGGTTAGGCTCTGTTTGTCATGATCGGTTTAACAAATCTGACCCACATGCAGAGAAACCACTCAGAGAGCACGGAAAAGGTTTAACAGGGAGCTGGTGACCCGGAACTTAAAGTGAGAAGGGAAGTTCAGTGGTCAGTTCAGGTACCATGGGAATCTTGGAAACTCTTAGATTTTGCAAGGTTGGGAACTCACGTTTGAGGGGGGCCTTGTTAGTCCTTGAATCCAGACTGTGTGGTAAATCCAGAGAATAGTGCACACGTTGGAGGGCGGACAGGTTGACAAGCGTTGGACCCGGAGGAGTAATGGAGCGGAATGTCTCTTGGATTTCCAATGGGTACTTGAAGGGAACATATGGAGGTTTTCCCCTGCTCAGTGTAACTCGGTTTTTCCTTCCAGGGGAGAGAAGGTCCAGGAATCCAGTAACACAGGAAAGCTTCCTGCCGGGGAGCAAAGACAAAAACTCATTAGACTCAGAGTAACTAAGCTAGGTTAGACTCAGCTAAACTCAGCTTGGCTAGAGTACCCAAAACTGGCAAACACTCTGGTGTCGAGGTAGTGACATCCCACCGCTCAAATACTCATCCAGATAATAATCCAATGAGTCGCAGGTGTGCAGGGAGAGACAGCGAAGACAGGGCAGCTCCTGGTGGTGGAAAAGGAAAAATGCATAAACAGGCCACACAAACTGGATTCCTACCACTGTTCACTATCTCAGTTGTTACCATTTGCCTTTCTGTCAGTTCTGTGGTACAGCCATCAGATGGCATACGTGTCTGTTTATGTCTGCTCATTGCACCTGCTGCTGAAATTCTATTTAGGCTCAAAAAGGACTATCAAAACACAATGACAATGAACACTTGTTGTATATAACTATATTTTATTATGATAAAATGTTTTTTGGTCCTTTTTGTATATAGATATATAACAGGGCTAGGCTCCTTTAACAATAAACATGTGTATGTTGAATTTAAAATATCCACTAAAACATATGTTGAATGCCTTTCATGTGTTCCCTTCTCTCACATGTTTATTTTCACATTAGCTGGAGGGAGCCACATTAAAGTCGATGCCTTCACAGCGTTGCACATACTGCAGCAGGCTCTCTTTAGGGCCACTGTGTCAGCTCAGCTTGGTCATGAGCACAGAGCATAAACAGCACTTTAATCACACAGCTATGTGGGGATCATTTTAAAAAAAATCTGTGATCATCAGACCAGATATGGGATGATTCCTGTCCTCAGCTGTCAGTGATAAATAAGATTGCATTTATATCAAATCATCAAAGATTAATTGCAAACCTAGACTGAGTTCCTTCAGATTGAATTTCTCTTAAAGGATTGGACTATCCAACATTATGGAATCAAAGTAGCCTCTTGCTCTAAAATTTCCTTTGAATAGCTTTATTACATATACCGGTAAGAAACTACTCCTGCTTTTGCTCAATAAATAATAAATCCCCAGTTCATCAACAATGCAAAACTATAGAATAATTTCTTAGTATTAGAGAAGCAGACAGGCATTATCCAGCATGTGTTAATGGCTTTAAGCAGAAGAAGATCATCAAATGAGAAGTTGCCTGCAGTTAACGTCAGTTTTTTGAATTTCCTTGATATGTAAACATAGGACATTGTTCTTCTGCTGAATGAAAGGAAACACAAGGTATGAGTAATATTCTTTATGCAATAATAAACTGGCTTCCGTGTAAAAAAGGAGGAAGTTCATTGCTTATTTTTATGTGATACTTTATTAATTACATACTCAGAGAGTTTCTAACCTGCCGGGTGCAGGGGCCTCGTTTCGTCATATTGCTAGCTTAAGATCCTTGTTCTGCTCTAACACCAAGCTTTGCTTTTTATTCTTTGTTGTTTCAACTTTGCTCCATTTCAACCACTTTTTCCCCAAAATGTTTGCTCAAGATGACAGAAAACCACTCGGTATGTTCTCTACAGTGAAGCCAATTGAACATCAGCTTGGGCTGAATAGGTTTCAGATCCATATGCAAGAAATGTTTTTAGGGATTTATGAACAAGTTTACAAAAGCCAACCTCCCTTAAATCCTGAACCATTTCTTTTCCTGGCAGTTTTTTTTTAAAGTTTTTCTTCATATTTGTTTATTTCTGACTCACTCATTTAGTTCCTGTAGCTCTTAACATCCGCTGATGCAACTTGCTCAAAATGCAAGGGGTTCCTATTCTGTGTTGGTCACATTAAATAACTAACATCATTTTAAACCAATTAAAGTATCTAACTCCAGTTACTATCTTAATAATCCTAAAAGTAATTGTAAACACCAGAGAGCTTTAATGTTAGCAGCCACTTATAACAAAATATAACTCAAAGAACCAACAGACACACAAGCCAGTTTAATCTTTTTAAATGTTTGATGGCATTTGCCAGAGAGTGAATGCAACAAGTACATAATTATCTGTCTAATTAAGCTGCCAAAACACAAGCACAGTGCCTGAGCACCTCTGAAACTGTGAGTGCACCATTCATTAGCATGTGCTATAAGCTTATTAATCATCTAACAGCCAATTAGCACACTGTTACCATTTGCAGTGGGTGTGTAAATAAATTCCTGGGTTAATTTCTTCCTCTGATAATAAAGGGAACATTATGAAAATTAGCTCTGTGACTATGTAAATGATCTATGTTGTTAATTGCACAGCGGCGACGGATGTTTGCTGTGGACCAGGCGACTGATGCAACAAATATTTCCCAGGCTGTTAGAGAAATTAAACGGGTAGCTGCTGATTCCCTGGAGGAATCCACAAGCTGCAATAATGACATTTACCCAGCCTCTGGCACACTGATAATGACGATGTCGCCGCTTGGCGGCAAGCCAGTGGGAGGTGAGGGCGATGGTGTGGGGCAGGCAATCATCTCAGTGAAAGACAGCACACACACACACATCCACACCGGCCACTTGGTGGAAAAACTGTGTGAAATCAGCTCTTGTATCAGCCACTGGTTATTAATTATAATCGCTTTCTAATAAGAAGGCATAAGCAAATTACCTCTCTGCTGAAATGCAGCTGCAGCAGAACATTCTTGTATTGTAACGAGAACCTAATGAGATTCACATCACCAAAAATAACACAAAAATAAGTTCACATAGACAGTAGATTGATAGGAAATCCCCAATTACTACTCACTAATTTTATTAGAGTGCGGTGTTAAAAAAATAAATGTCATTATTTCCAAGTCTAATTACTAAATAAATGGCTTGACTTTTGAAGCCAAATGTTTGGGACTGATCTTATTTAGGAGTATCAAATTAAAAGACTGTAAATTTAAGGTTCCCCATAATTCACCATTTTTATTTTTTGCAGTAAAGAATACCCTATTCAATTCAACTGTCTGCTAATCTAATCATAGTTATAGCTGTTGTGATTAGGAAGAATAGGGAATATTCTGAGCTAGGATAAGCCAAGTTTTAGCTGTTGTCTTCATTGATGAATAAATAATATTTAATGTATATTTCTGTAAAAATAAACTAGAAAGAAGTTGCAGCTTTTCCATCATCACCAGAGCACCAACCCCCAGCCTGCTCCACCCTCCTCATCCTGGTTTTGTGATAAATGCTTCAAGCTGGTCTTAACCATGCGTGTGACAGAAGAGGAAATGAAGGCCGCTGCAGACAGACAGGATGAATGGAGCATTTACTTCGGGTGGCTTCCATAAAACAGCCTGCCATGCAATACTACCCCTGTACTGCTGACAATGTCTTGCTACTGGCTGTGTCACTCAGACACTTTAACAAATACTCTAAGCATGCCTGAGAGGATGACATTAGAAATGAGCAATGCTAACAAAACCTTAACATGGGTCGAACTACTGATTCTGAAAAAGAATACAAATTTCTTGGTTTTAATTAACTATATCAACTTTACCTTTTAGTGTACCTAAACTAAAAGCATTTATATATTTTATTAGGATTATATGCGTTAAACCACTAAAAAGTGAATCATAATGCAAAAATTGTAACAAAATAAAAATATTGTTTTATGTCTGAAAACTTTTATAGATTTGCATTCAGTGCCTTTGAGTCCATAGTAGCAGAATCGGACATAATTGCACTTACTGTCATTTTGGTTTGTAATTTTGTGACCAACATGTTGAATCACACAGAGAACCATTGAGTTTTAATGTTTTATTGACAAAAAGTAAGAATAATCTGGAAGCGAAGGACTGCAGGAAGTCAGTTGAACTTTCTGGTTGGGCTGAGGGGAGAAAGGAGACTGATCAGAAAGGAGTTGGTTGATGACAACTGATGACTGATTGATTTGATCTGTAGGGGTTTGATTCAGCAGGCTTTGCAGACTGTACCCTAGAGGTCATGAAGAATGTAAGTGAGATCCAAGAGCATTGGTACTTGCAAGAGATGATTTGCAGCAGAGCAGGTAGGCAGGTAATGAAGACTGAGAACTGCTGCACACAGGTAAGACTTTTTCCATAAAGATTGGAGATTCACTGGTTGTTTTGAACAATACCAATCCACATTAAAAGAGAATAACAACAAGACAAATTTCAGCAATAAAGATATTCCTGGTTAAGGTCTTTGGCTAAAATACCATCAGGAGTAACTAATGATGATCCTTCCCTTTTTATATACACCATAGTCATCTTGACTGGTAAATGCTCAGGTGCGCAGCAACATGGGTCGCCCAGCCACCAGTAAAGATCCTCTCTGTGACAGGAAGCTCGCACACAGCAAAACTGCAGATACCCTAATACTTATAGCCAAATGTCTTAAAGAGATCTATGATTAGTTGTAACAATGGACTTAATTGGAGAAATATTTATTTTGGATGTAAATACAATGGAGTAAAATTACTATAAGCTATTATTTTTATCCTTTTTTTTCCAATAAAAAAATATAATTCAAAAAAGTGGAAAGATCTTAAGGTTTTTTTTGGGGAATGTGAAAAAAATGCAAGGGTTAATAATACCTTTTAGTTCTAATGTTGGTGAAGAGTATTTATTTAATTTTTGTCCCGGATGAAATATCATCTGTAGCCAATTCCCCTTCCTGCTTTTCAATCAATTAACACGCACATAAAACTCGACCTTTTAGAGTCTGCCAAAACTTTCTCAGCGCTGTCATCTGCTGTTGGAACAATTGCTTAATATAACACAAGACTCGAAGGAGCACTTACTAGGGCCCAATCTCCCGGAATCAATAACAACAGGCAGGCTATATTGTTTCAAACAAGGAAACAGCAGGAGATGAGGGGAAGAGAGCGCTGGAGAAATAGGAGGCGGGTCAATACAAGTGCTTGGGGTTTAAAAGTAGCTGGCTCAGCCATATAAAAAACTGCCCTGGAGTGCTGCCGTTCCCTGACATGGTTATAAGCACCATTTCCTGGACAGAGGGTGCATGTGTAGTTAAGATCTGAAAGAGGATGTGGTCTATCATTAGCCCTCTCCACAGCTATGAGGAAAGTCAGGAGGTTTTAACCCCTGAGCAGAAGCATGGCGGCTAAAGGGCAACAGCCTGGGGGTATGACCGCCTGCAGCTTTTGTCACTGGCACTGTGGGATACTGTCAGGGAGTGGCAGGGGTAGGCAGGAAGGATTTTATTTTATTTATGTTAATTTGGCAGGAGCTGTCCATCAAAGTCGATGAGAATTCTGTTTTTTTCTGGTATGATTAGAAAGGCATTTGCCATCAAGAAAAATGTCACAGTCCTTGCAGCATCTCAGCGACAGGGTGGGTGGATCCAGCCCGGCCTGGATAATGGAGAGGATTTTTCTAGTAAGTGAAGCTGTTGCCTCCCTGGGGCCTGTCAATGTCAGAGCTGCATGGATCGCATCATTTCCTGTGCCAGCAGGGTGAGCTGGCTGGAGACAACACGAGCTATTGATCTCCCAGTAATCACACAAGCAGTTTTGGTTTCAGAAAAACCTCCTCCTGAAGTGCTTTGCTTTAAGGCCAGGATATAGTTTTATCCATCTATCCATATATCTTTCTATCCATCTATCTACCTTCCTTCCATCTAATCATAATATATCCCTTCTTCCTAGCATTATAATTTAACCATCACAGCAACTTTCTCAAAATATAACTTTTACTACTGCTGTCTTTCTTTCTTTATGAAAGTCCTCTGTGGCTGATTTTGGAACCTTCTTTAATTAAACTAAAAGATCATAGATCTTTATGTTCTTATTTCCTTATTACTTATTTATTCAGAGGCTATTAGGAGGTTAAAGGCTTAATGTTTTTGTTCAAGTTTGAAAGATGAAAACCCTTTAATTAATAATAATAATTTTGGGTTTAGAACACAACACCAAGCAAACCTTTTTAGGTCAGATGACCTGGGGGTATTATCTGGGAAATGTTTGGTATCAGAAAAAAAAAAAAAACTTTTATCAACTGACCAACCTTAAAAAACAACAACTATTTAACTAATAGGATGTATAATATGCTGATGCCGTTCTGACTAAGCAATCCTTGTTGACCTGGACCTGATAAAGGAGTTAGCTTCAGTGGAAGAAAAAAAATGAACATCTTAGAAAGCTTTTATCCAGATAAAATGCTGGATCAGAGACTCTTACAGGGCTTGAACCACATTTGGGAATAAATCTTTGCTTTTTGTAAACTATGCATATTTGATTAGTTCTGTGAGAATGTTATTTTTGTGTTTTTATATGAAACCTTTTGGCATCAGAAAGCAAAATCTTCTTGTAATCGGCCAGCTTTAGACTCCCTTTTACTCATTGACTGTATGAAATGAGGTACGTGTTGGACTGGTTAGTTATTTATTTTGAATTAAAGAACCAATTTCCTCTGTAGGAAAAGTCCAATTGACTCTAAACTATAAGAGAGCACTGGTCAAAAGCTGTTATGAAGCGTTATCAACCTTTACTGACTGCCATTGCTTTGAATGGTTGTTTTGAATCATAGGCTATGATGAATTGTTTATTTTTGAGTAAAGCTGTGAAAATGACCTGTGCTTTATATTGTAACTTTTTATATGTGTATATATGTGTCTCTAAAACAAAGAGAAAGGCTTAAAATAGAGCCACTATAAAATAAAAGTTAATTCCTGAAAAAGCTTGTGTTTTCTGGGCAGCAGCACAATAGAAGTGTTGCAGGGTAACATTACATGTCCCTCTAACTCATGAGTATTAGAGGTAATTTTCACTTTACAACTTTAGGAAACTTATTTCATACATGTGGAATTTTTTCAGGAAAAAGGTAAGATTATACTGATATTTTGAGAACCGAAAAAACAACAAATTTAAAGTATTGTAGTTGATCTGTTAGATTAGTTAGTGGTCAAGCGTGTCATAATATTCTTAAAGATAGAAATGAAGAGACAGCAGATCATTTACAAAAAAAAGGAAATACTAACAAACTGTTTCCGATTTTCTCTGCAAAACCAAAAAAAACTTAATCTACCCATTTGAATCTTTGGTCTGTCTTGAGTTTAAAAAGAGAAAGCAAACACTATGCGGTTTTATGATGGTGCAAATTTGAATACCATGTCTATTTTGAGAGCAGAGGAGGTAGTTCTGACTAACAGTGAATGCATGAATGATCACACCTGCGTCTTTGGATGAAGACAGTGAACCACGGAGGACAAAAAAAGATCAAATGAGGATATATGAAGAAGCAGGTAAGCAGGAGGTGTGAACTTGCAGAATATTTTTCCACAAGATAAGGACTGTGATCATTCCTGCCTCTCATCTCCCTTGTCTCTGTTGTATTTACATGAAAGTATATCAGAGATTCAGTCTAGAATTAAGAGTTAAAAGTTTCAGTATCTGATGTAAAGGAACGTGAGAGATACAGCAAGAGCTAAAGGAACCATAGCAAATTTTACTTGAATGGAATAACTCCTAACATATTGAATAGCTCCTAACTTTTGAAGTTTAGGCTATATTATTGGAGTTCAGTGACATCAACAAATGAGTCCATTTATTACAGAGCCTTACAAAAGCATTAATTTTAATCATGCACAAAACAA
Organism: Cyprinodon variegatus; assembly: GCF_000732505.1. Taxonomy (NCBI): domain Eukaryota; kingdom Metazoa; phylum Chordata; class Actinopteri; order Cyprinodontiformes; family Cyprinodontidae; genus Cyprinodon; species Cyprinodon variegatus. The sequence goes on from NW_015151181.1 coordinate 414,947, forward strand.
TTCATGGCTTTTCGTTTTTTTTCTAATAAGTAGTTACACAAATGAAAATCTGAAATATAGTGTTAATTGGTATTCAGGTCCCTCAATGCTCTCATATTACAGGGAGATGAATGCAGATGCATCGCTTTGTGACAGTTTATCCTATAAAATACTAACAGTATATACTGAAGTTACATGTTTAAAATGTCGCAGTTGTCAAAAAAAAAGTTTTAGGGGATGAAACCTTTTTTTTCAGGGCATCATATTCGTTCTGCTGCCATTTGGAGCTGAGGCAGATGTGTTGCCTCCAGACAGAACGACAACTGTCTGCTGTTCCCCAGCTGCTATCAAACAGCTCCCCAAGATTTCTTTCAGCTCATGGCACGCTACCTGCATACATCCCCTCCAGTTGCCATGGTAATGATGACTGGCATAAGTAGCAATGGGACAACCACAGACATTAGAGCAGCTGTTAAGGAGAAACTTTAGACGACTGCCAGTGGAGGTAATTTATTAAGCCTGTGTTCAAAGTCCATCTGAACCATAACAAGCCTATAAGCATGCAACAGATCGAATACATTAAACTGGTTGAGAGTACCCTGCTCTCTCTTCATTACAGTGTACATATTGTGTTCCATCATGCATGGAAGAGTGAACAAAGGGACACACAAAACACAAAATGAATAAAAGACAGGGGAGTGTGCTCAATAAAACCCCACTCACAATCTTATTTGAAGCATATCATGTTTATGCACAGAGTAAACCTTAATTTGCTGCTGAATAATTGAGTTTGCCACAGTTAGAACCTCAGGAGGCCTTTTTTTTTCAAGTTATTTGCTCTTTGGCCTTTGCAGGATGAGCAGCATATTAGCCTCAGAAATGTCTTGTAAGGCCCACTTCCAGGCTATACATCAAGACCCCTATTTTGCAACACCTTTTCTCAAATAACCTTCAACTAACCTTTAAACCTCAGCGAATAATTCCAACCCTATTTTCATATCAATGGCCAAGTCAAGGCAGGCAATTATCTTTTATCCGCATATTTTGCTGTCTGAGAAGAGAATAATACAGATCTCCCTTGTGAGAAGCTGGAGGAGAAAGAGAAGAGAGCGAGCCAAAAAGCAGAGCAAGATGCTGGAGATGCTATCTAAAGACATTAATGCAGCAATGAATTATTCAGTAATGACTACAAGATCTGTCATGAGGAGAAAAAAAAAAGGGGAAAAAAAGCTGTGCTAACATCTGCACTGTGTTCTGAGGGGGCTGAGCAGAGCAGGGCATTGACGCCAGAACGCCTCTGAAGATAAACATGACAAATTGGCAGATCATCTGTTCAATTAGGGTAGCAGAGCAGGTGTGCCAGAGAGGTGGCTGCGCCACAAGATGACACAGTTACCAAGCCAAACCAGAGGCATGATGGGAATACCTTGTTTGTTTGACAGTGATTTAGAGTGGCGCACCAGAAGGATACCCCATGAAAAAAAAAAGGATATTCCCCTTGGTACTCATTAAAATTCGACTGCAGACGGCACCCTGCCCCTCTCCCCCTCTGCTTCATCCTCCTTCTTTTGGCGCCTCAGCTGCCTGACTGGACCTTCCAGGATCATTTCTTATTAATCCATAAAACATACCATCCTGGCGAAGGAATTGAAGGGAGCAGTGGAGCAGCAAAGCACGAGATAGGGGGAAAAAACATCACACATTTTGGCGAACATGCAAGCAGGCGGGGGTGGTGGATGGAGAGGGGAAGGGGGTATGGGGGGTGTCAGGGGTTGAGATAGGAGAATAAGTGGTGAACAGGGAATGGGCTGCATGTGCGAGAGATGATGCTGGGGGGGAGGGGGTGCACAGGGAAGGAGAGAAAGAGAGAGAGGAGGGGGTTGGAAGCAAAAAAACATGTTTTGAAATATTAATCTGGTGGTTCTGGCCTTGGGCTGGAGCACAGAGATAGAAAAAAAAAAGCGAGAAAACCTTTGAAGCGAGGGAATGTTCCTTGAATTTTTGAAGCAGGCGCTGCATTAGAAGGCCATGTTGGTGGAGAACAACTGGGACAGGTGGAATGTTTCTCAGCTCTTATATCCATGCTGGGTTCTACAGCTTATTGGCGCAGACTGTATTTAAAGAGCTCCCCTTTTTTTCAGCTCTGACACAAATCCCCAGCGTCGTGTATAGCCTTTGAAAAGAAGAGGTACTGCAATAAACTATCACTCTTAGTCTTATAGCAAGTTCAAGTGCCGCACTCTGAGGGAAAGACAGCTTTTATTCACCAGGTATTCAATGTTTGTTCGTTTTGATGAGGGGAGAAGATGCAAAATAATGTCAGCGTGCCTTAAAGAAAAGGTAATGGGGGTTAAAATGGGGTTCTGTGGAAAGAGACTCTGCAGTTTAAATCCACTGTCAGTCACTCTTTGTATCATCATTCTATATAAATTTAGATTTGTTGATCCCAAATATCAAAGAGAACCCAAGTTTGCCATCACCATAGTGGACTAAATAATGTAAATTAAAGCTGAACAGCCATATACATATAACAGTATTACACACTATAAGGGAGTGGAATAAAAAGCTATTTTGAAAGACAGTGAGTGAAAACCCGAAATGCTTTTAAATCTAGACCATTGAATATTGTTTTGGTTTTCTTATATCAAAATTCAAACAAAACATCTTTATCTTAGCAATGGACTTTGAAAAGTCGTTGAAGTAAGACATAAGCTTGCTTTTTATTAAGGGGAGAGTTGGCCTAATGGTTAGAGCAGTGCGCTTGTGCTCTGAGAAGGTTGCAAGTACCCAGTTTGGTCCCCACAGCCTGCCACTCTGGGTCTCTGAGCAAGACCCTTAACCTCAGACTGCTCCTCGGGCGCCGCACAATGGCAGCCCACTGCTCCCCAATCAGATGGGTCAAATGCAGAGAGTGAATTTCCCTATTGTGGGACAATAAAGGGATCTACATTACATTTTGGTTCATTCTCTCTTTTTGTTATTTATTTAATTACTTTTTTCTGAGCGCTAGTTTGACTATTGACATCATCACCCACCTAGAAGCGTAAAGTCAAAGCTTTAAAAATGACATCCTTAAAATTTATGTGGGCAATAAAAGCATGAAAATATGTTAAGAGAATAGATATGTTGCATGTAGCTTTTTTTTTTAAAGAATTTGTTAGATGAATCTGAACTATTGCATTAAGTAAAAAAAAATGGCTGAGCTGGCAGTTTGAATATTACCCTCGATCTAAACTTCTACAATGTTATACCCTTTGTTCTCAGTGTTTCATACAGGAAGATTACTGGTGGTAAACAGCCTCCCATTTCTCATGTAAATGATCAGCAGCATTCTTTTAAATGCGATACAACAAAAATGTCACATTTAATTTAAAAGCTTAAGCATCACCTATTTTGATATGTTATGATCTGATTTATTTCAAACAGGAACAAATCTGCTTTGTTCTTGGCTTGACTTGAACTAGATGTTAGCCTCAGATTCAAGGAATTATTAATCTGGATTTGTGCTAAATGAAAATGTCAGGAGAGTTATCTACTGCAGGTTAAATATTGATTACGATGTTAGGACTCAAATTCAAATTTCTAATCAATCCCTGTCTACACTGTGTTTTGGCTGCTGCATATAGCTGTTGTCTCCAAGCTGTATGATCTCACTACATAAAAAAAAAAGAAAAAGAAAATCCTGGCCCCATAGTCTTGACACAGAGCCATAAAAGCTATAAAGAGGAAATAGTTGCTTGAGAAAAAGTTGTAAAAATTGACGGCCCATTTACCAGGAGAAAAAAAAATGGGTGTATGACCTAATATGCAATCTTCCAATTTACTTCACTAAACAAATTTTCTAGGAAGACAATACATTAAAACACTTAAAAGATCACATTGGGGAAAGTCATTATCATTAAAGCGTACTCAGGCTAAGTATCTTAGATGAATTATGCTGCCTGTATAAAAAGACAGCAGGAATAACATTGAAACTGTGTCCTCGTCTCTTCTGTTCTCTGGCTGCACCCTGCTGGGAAACTTAAAATTACCCTCAGTCTGGCTATTCCCTAATAATAATGATACATTTTTTCCTCTGTCTCTCTTTCTCTAATTATGCAAAGAACTCTCAATTAGCATAACTCGTCCTCTGTGTCAGTGCAAACAGTAGAACACCCTCCGGGCCCACGGTGGTATCATTCTCCCTTTTTTTTTTTTCTTCTTTTTTCTCTGACTTTCTGCATTTTGTTAATGAAGATGTATGCTGATAGTGATGACTGTGTGCAGGTGCAACCTAGCTATTGCAGGGGGTATTGGTGTGCCTATTATGCTGCCCTCTGCAGGTCTCCCAAGGGAACTGCAGCACTGCAAAAAAAAAAAGAAAAAGAAAAAAGAAACAGGCCTAAAGCCTCAGCGGAAAGGCTCTGGTGACACACATACTCTCACACAGCCTGCAGCGTAGATTAAAGATGTATGTATTAAGGCGGATCAAATAGAATGCAGAATCCACACGCCTACAGAGAGAAAACAACACATTGAAAAGGATTTTAAATAAAACTACTAACCATTTGCTCAAGGCTTTGTCTGAGAATAGAGGGCTGGTGATAGTACCTCAAGAAATTGCTTTCTTTAAAAGAAACCGAAAGGGCACTTTTCATAACTTTTCATCAGTTTTTTTTTCATTTTCAGTTGTGTTCAGATATGTACCGGTAGGTTATCATCTTTATTACATTTGCTAAATGAAAAACTTTGTAAAAAGATAACACGAAACAAAATGACCAGGCAGCCAAATAACACAGCCCAAAGTCGATAAAGATGAATGATAATATAATAGTACAGCATCATAGTTATGAGTTACTTTGTTAGATGTGCACCTTTGACAGGTGATGTGGTTTTGCTGTGTATCTATCCCTGTGCAAATATTCTCAAACAGTGTAAATCATGGTGGGTTGTACATGGGGTAGAGGTAGAGAGAGTTAAGGGCAGATTACACTTCTGCAACCGCACACATTAAATGTCGCTTGGGTCTGGTGTCGAACCAGTTTTGTTGGTTGCTTCTGTGCTGTCGGTCTGGAATTTCTAGGGACGCACAGTAGTTTCCTGCCTAAGCGCAAGGGGGAGCCTGTTCGATAACTCGCAAGAACTTCGGTAGATGGTCTCGAGAACATCGCCGGCGGGAGTGTTTATCTTCCAAAACAACAATGCCGTTTGCAAGATATCATGGTCCCGGAGATGGATCTAGAGTTACTTGACATCGAAGAGGAGCAGGTTCTGTTACTGGAGTTGGCAAAAAGACAGAATAACCCGTCGTCGTAGTTGTTCCTCGGGTTTTAAAAATGGCACGCCCCAGCACCGAATCGAGAAGGACGACCACACAGACAGCCTGGAAAGGCATACCAAGGACCAATCACGGCTGCTTTTGTCTGCGCACTTCCGCTTGAGGTCTGCTTGGGTTTGCGACCGCCCGACACATAGTCAGGATTTTTTTGAGGTTGCAGAACCTCTGTGCGGGGGGTGTGGTCGCGCACAGAGACAGATTTGACAGTTGCAGAGGCTATGCCTCAGAAGCATAAATTGGCCTTTACTTGGCCCAATCCCAAACTGCCCCCTAAGCACTAAACCTTAACTATCGAGTGTCACTCGCGATGAAGTCACACTAACAACTGTGAAAGGTGCCTTGATTGAATGTGGGGGGTATAAACGTGAAAGGCGTAGCCTTTTCCCTCCAATGGAAGAGGAAAGCAGTCGTTGCTATGGCAACACAATGACACCCCATTTTCATGGCTGTAGCTCTGTAGAGCGGGTTAACACAATATCAAACATTTGCCTCTTTCGTAAATGTAGTTTATACAGTAAAATTAAACTATTTGAAAGATAATCATCCTTTTGTAATTAATTACGCGTGTTTTTGTTTTTCCTGACTTGCAGCAGACCAACGCAAATTAACTTTGGTGTTTCCTCCATTATTAGGTCGCTGTTACATCCATTCCAGCAAGCGTGCCCTGATGCAGACTGATTATTTAAGGGCTGAAAAGTCCACTCACCTTACCCACTACCTTGTTTGGGTCTGCGCTTAATGTGTCACACCTTCTGCAGGAAAGGGCAAATGGAGGTTTAGTGCTTAGTGTTATTGTTTATGGGCCGGTTTGGGATTGGGCCCTATTCTTAGTTTACAGACAGTGCTCAACACCCCCACCTTGCAGTGAAATGTCAGTTTTTCCATCCTTTTAACATTGCAAATAGCTTAACACTTAAAATAGAATTTGAAACATCGTAAACATGTACATTTTAAATCTAATAAAGGAAAGGAAAATGTCTTGCATCTCAGAATCTGATGTTTTATAGTCCTTTGTTTTCATCCTTGTCGCTGTGTTTTTCTATAAACCGACTGAGCTCCAACTGGGATATTGTGCTCTATTTTTTTTTGTTTTGGTGAGGACTGGGGCAGCACCATTCTAGTACAACTGCAGCTGCATTATTGACTTTTTGGGCAGACTTGTGAAGACACTATTGCAGTAATTGATTCTACAAAAGATAAATGCATGACTTAGAGTCCTGCTGAGACCTTAGTCCTTCAATCCTGGAGATGTTCTTTAGGCGATAGACAGCTGACTTTATAACTGTCTTTATGGGCCTCTGATGGTTCAGGTCAATAATCCATCACTACATCCAGTTATGAGTCTGACTGGTGGTTTCTAGCTTTATTAGCTAAAGCTGTCTGCTAAATTTTGAATGATCTTTATTTGTCAGAAATTTTTTATGTCATTTTTTTCTTGACTGGGCTAAAGAAAATGTTGGCATATCCATACATGATTGTTTAATGCATTTTTAAAGATTTTATTCTGTTCTCCTCCTCCGCAGAACCTGGTTGTCTGGTATTCATCCCACCCTTTGTCCAACACATCTGCTGTACCTTATATCTTATAAATAAAGATATCAGACTCCGAACTAAGTGCTTGATATTTTATTTTCAGATTCAGCTAACATAGATTATACTCACAAATAACCTTGAGAGACCAACTGATGTGCCTCACTGATGAGGTCTGATATCCCAGACGATAGATCGCTGCCACTGCTCCCAGGTTTTTATTTCATTTAGTTATTACTTTCATTCAGTAACAATTAGGTTTCCAATGTAACAGAGAATAATATTGAAAACAACAAAACTCTAATGTAAAAGCTCAGATTTTGTAGACTACTTGAAAAAGTACAAAATACAGACAAATTGTTCTTACTTAGAGTAAGAAGAGTAAAAGTAACTAGTACTATTCCACCCCTGGTTTTATGTAAAAAGGGTTACAATTTTAGCAACTAAAGGAATAACTATACTTTAAATATAAGCCAATCAGAGAGGAGTATCATTAATAAAAAAAAGTCAAAAAGGTAAGCTAATGTTGTACATTGGATGAAAGTGAAGTTATTTGTGATATACAACAACTATAACAGAAGTCATTTGGAAACACTCACTTATTTCGAAACAAAAAGCTGCTGTTATGACCACAGCTTTACATGAAGGATGACCAATGGATCGTTGATATTATGGAACCTCTGGACTTCAAAGAACAAAAAAAGGAAATAAAATGCTGCAGAAGAAATTCGGTTCTTATCTAATAATCTTAATGGTCATAGGAACCTATTCTTTTGCTTCTGGGCTGTGACTGCCTGACTATCTGACTGACATGTCAGTCTTAGCCTTTGTATAAACTATACTGTGTCTTGTTTGCCTACCCTCAAATAAAAAAAATCAGATTACGGTCTTTATTTCATAATCTTCTTAGTTTGGCATAATCCTTCCTCTTTACCAGTTTATATGTATAAAGTTAATATTTTTTCCTTTCATTGTTTTTATCATTAATTCTGTTCATTGTTTTCTTTTTTGAAATTATCAGAGTGAGAGCACATCCAATGTTACTTTCTTATCATGTTATTATTATTATTATGTTATTTTCTTATTTTTAGGTCAAGATAATGATTTTTCCTTACTTGTAGCTTAAGACAAAGACAGGATTATATCCAATTTTAAGTGCTAAGTTCTGCCAGAAAAGTACATTTGGAATTTATTTGTTTTAAAAAAAAAATAAAGAATTGTGATTTGTTTATTTTTTTTATATATTTTCCTGGCTCTCAAATATGAGGAAACTTGCTTTTTAAAAAGACTACCAGTTATGCATTTGCTTATGTTAAGGACAGTGGTCTCCTGAGGGAAAAAAGGAGCTGTAAACAAATGACAGCTGGTGTGGGATCCTAGTCATGTAAATGAGTAATGGGAGTGTGCAACAACTTTGAAATTGTAGTCAGGCCTGACTGAGACACACGAATGACCCATGGGACTTAAAGGTGTCGTGTACAGTTTTGTTGTTTCTTTTTTTCATGCACATGAGAATGACAGTAATATAAGACATTAAAAGCTGCGTGAACACAGGCGGGAGAGAATGTATTATGTACCACTGAGTGCTGATGAAAGTGCCTGTAAGTCCTTGAGGGTTTAGTAGTAGACACTACAAACAGAAAATCCCCAGAGAGCATCATCACTTCCCTCCTCCTCCCCTTCCTCCTTTTCTTTCTGACAAAGTGGAGCACCATTAAGACCACACTGGGAGTGAAGACACATTTCCTTAAAAAGGCTGCCAAACCAGATGCCAGCAACTCCGGAATCATTCTATTGATTTATCTGACCATTATGGCAAGACATTTGTGTAAAGATTTAATGTTTGACATTAAAACTAATTCACCCCACTAGTTTATACCTACACTGGACTAGCTGGAGATTTGCTCACACTATTTCAACATTATATCAGACCAGTTAAAATGACACTCTTACTAGTTGGAGCAGAAAGTTCTACAAGTCAACCAAATTGCCTTACTAAGGGCCTGATCTTCAGAAAGTTTGTTTGTTTAACATATTTGCATTAACAGAACAGATCTTCAAAGAAGGTGCAAAGGGATTTGCTATTATAATTAATAAGACGGTGTGTGCAAATCATTCTTTTCATTCGTAGGATGCCAAATGATGGAGAGATACTATGCTAGCATGTAAACATATTCAACAAAAACAATAGCAGGATAATGAAAAAAAATGTCTACAGGCCCACACACATTGATCATTATACAATCAAAACAAATAGGAAAAAAATGACTGAGCTTAGATATTTTTTGCATGTGTGAGCTGGGCTATGGGGTGCACTGTAAATACCATTAATAATATTAAATTATATTTTAACATATCATTATTATCTGCACCTCCATTGCTTGGAACCTCATCTTCCTTCAATGGCTCCCCTCAAACTGCCAATAGAACATGCAACCTGCTCATTTTGATGGATGGAATCAAACCAGTTTGCACGTCTTAACAGTTGCACAGAAATCCTTGTAGATCACCCACACCACTCCAACTTATTTTGTATGTACTAAAAAAAAGAAAAAAATTTTGCAGTTTCCTCTTATATGAAATGTTTCAAAATTAGGCCATAAGAGCTTAATCCCAAATGGTAGACTTTATGATGCACTACCTGACAGATTGTATCAGATAAGCTAACTATTTGCCATCAAAAGAGTCCACAACATGTTGACTAGTTAACACATATTGTACCACCACGTTTAAATGTGCAAATTACCTGGCTAGTGCAGCCTGGAAAGTTAATGAGTAATGCCATAAGGGCTTTTTGTTAGTTAAGTGGGCTTTTTAGGCTTCCAATATACAGGGCCAGAAAGTGGTACTTGTAAACTATGAAATTTTCTAGAACATTTCTGATGCAGTTTTTGCACTTAACAGATTTTAAAACGGGAGAACTTCTACTTTCAAAACTGCTCAACCTAATGCAGAAAAACATTTTTATGCTCTACAAACCAACTAATGAAACCAAAGCTACAACTAGCTGAATAGTAAAGTGTAAACAGTAAACGGGTTTTAAGCTTTTTATGGCTTAAATAGCTCACTAGTGCAAAATGAATCACAATTATTAATGTAAACATGTGCACTAGCTATTTAGAAAGCTTTAAGTAATTAATTAGTATATATTTTGAAAAAAAGCTTTAAAAATGTATGCTAAAATGAGCATTACTAGCAAAATATTGCCCTAAAAGCTGTATGATGCAGAACTGATTTACTCTAGCAAGAAAAGCTTGAACATTGTCCCTTTTAGGCCTTACTTGTTTTCTATTGCCACTATAGCTACTGTATTAACTTGTAGAGCCCAAAAAGTCATAGTAGATCCAATGCAGAAAAACAAGACACTGTAAACAGGAAAATAAAAAAGATGCATTAGTTAAATAGATTGGTCAAAATGGCTAAAAGAGGTTCACTGGAATTCTAGGATTGGGCTATATATGATCACATGTAGATAGACTAATGTATTTTGCCACACAAGCTAAACCCTTTTAGTTCCATTAATAAACAGATGTATGGGGAAAAAAGCTGCAATGGCAAAACTGAGAATCACCAGGGAAATAGCCATCAGGATTTGTGCTGATTTGTAAACATTTTAAGGTTTTTTGATGCCAGCTATATGATTTCACTAGTTTGATCTGGTCGTTGACAAATGGAGGACCTTTGCTCTACTAATTGGCAAAGAAAAAACATTGGTAGCCAAAATTAACAGCAATATATTACACAATTGTGATGAAACATTAAACTAGTAAAAAGCAGCCACAAGCCAGTCAGAACAAATTATTGCTATAATCAAAAATGTTGAGCATTTGCAATAATGGTTTTCCCTATAATGTGTTCCTTTCAAGTACAGTCAATACCAAGAGCAGTCTCAGCTGGAGGTGTGAAGTGGTCAGCACATGACACACTGATATCCAATCAGTGAAGACCATTTTGGAGCATCAGCAGCTCTTCTGGGGATGTAGGAGATGCCTGTGTCAATTCAAGTGTCCACAGTTTTGCCCAGAGAGCCAGAAGCATATACACATGCACACTTGAACATGCTGGATGCCCAGCATGGAGTATTACCTTCTGTCGAAAGTGGAAATGAAAGGTCACATAATGGTGCGAGATTAGAACCTGGCTTTGGGTTTTGGCCTTCTCTCTGAAATCGGTCAGACACATTAGAGGGACATGTTTTCCTGTCGCCTCATTTGAGGTGTTCTTGTGAGCCTTGTCAAATCCTCTCCCGTCCTTACACTTCCACCGCCTCAGGCATTTAGAGCGAGAGAGAGGCGAGAGTGAGAAGAAGAAAGAGTGTGTGTGTGTGTGTGAAAGAGAGGATTTCACAAATGCCTTCATCATTTAAACGGTTGGTGCTGTCGCTGGAGCGCGGCATGAATAATTCAGCAAGACTGCTCCTTCTTCAAACAGACAAATAGAACAGGATTACGCCCCTGCAAAACAAACGGTAAACACCACAATCAAAACAACAGAATTAATTAGGTAATTAGGGAGACAAAATAAATGTGAAATAATGATAAACTCTTCAGAGACCGCAGCTGCAGCTCCTGTTACAATATGCAAATATGCAGATTCGAGAGTTCAGAATACATTTACAGACTCAGAGGATTGTTTGGGAATGAATGGCACCCGCAACCATTTTTATAATGATGAGATACGCTCGCATAATCCGTATCCAAGCACACTGCAGAGGAGGAATCTCAGAAGTGTATTTGCAAGACTTGCACAAATCTTTGCGAAGCCAGTCAATCAGCGCTGATGAATATTCAAAGCGGTTCTCAGAATATCATCAGCAAAGAGGATGCTGCTTAGTCAAAGTTTCAGGCTTTTATCTGTTCAGAAATGTATTTGTGTATACACAGCATCCTTACATGGCTGGGGAGAAAAAGATACAGATATTTAGATACTTATGTAATTAAAGAATGAGCAGCGAAAAGCTCAAGGATTTGTAGTTCATTTGCAGTTAAGAGTTAAGAACGTTTTTATCTGCTCTTCATTCCAGCTAGAAGAGTATTTCAGTGCTCTTTAGCCGATTAAAAGTGTAAGCAAAGAGAATCCTACTCTTCTCTGAGAAATCCACCAATAAAAAAGAAGCGGCAAAGAGAAGAAGGCCCCTGCAGATGATTTTTGCATGCCCACAAAGGTCAGGGCCATATTTTCTGCCATAGGCAATTAATGTAATTTTCTGAAGCACAGGAAGTGCATTTGACACCTCAGCTTCTGTCAGACAACAGAAAATAGCACTGGTGTGTGTGTTGGTAGAGGAGGATCTTAGGTAAATAAGAGCTATTGGTTTCGAGCCATATTTAAATCAGATTTCCATATTGCAGCCCTTGAATGACGGTTTAGAGAGCGGGACGAGAGGGTTGAAGCGTAATGACAGCTTCTCCTGGGTTTATTGAAAGTGATGAAAGCTCAGAAGAGGGGATTGCTCACTGTGAATTCATGAATTTGAAAGAGATTATTTAAGTATAGATCAATTTGAAAGTCCTAACACCCAGCTCTGATGCAAAAGCGTCAAGGGCAGAAAATAATATGAGTATGAACAGGAAAAAAAGGACTCCTCACAGCATCCTGAAAAGCTGTTTTGCTGCTGGAACAAATTAGCACTTTATGTGTGATAAAGCTTCTGATCAGTCAGGGCAAGGTATACAGAACATGTAAATCAGCATGCAGACAAAATGTGCTTTTTATTTGACAACTATATATAGTGCCTTGTATGTGTCAAGTATTTATGCTCTTTGAACTTTTTAGATTTTAAATGGAAGGACAGGGAGGCATTGCTTTTCTTGTTTGATTTTATTTTTGTTTTCAAATTTACATGAGATATTCACTCGAATTCAGTCCCTCTGAACCAATGCTTTGTGGAACAACCACTGGCTGCAACTTGGTAGAGACCAACTTGGTAGTATCTCAAAAGACTGTCAGCCTACAAGTCTTTTGAGATACGTCTCTACCCCTTTGCAAATCTTCAATTGGAAAATGATTCTTTAATAGTTTTATTCTTTATGACCTTTGCCAATGCAACAATTAATATGCTTTCATCTAGACCAGAGGTCTGCAACCTGCAACTCCAGTGTACTGTGATGTACTAATAACAATAACTATAATGTACAATAATGAAAAATATCA